>NC_137913.1:30983035-31078035 GCF_963457725.1 Sprattus sprattus
AAAGAAGAGTGGAAGAAGAAAAGAAAGAGTGAAAGAAGGAAATCATAGTTGAAGAAGGAAAGAAGAAAGGAAAGAAGAGTGAAAGAAGGAAAGAAGAAAGGAGAGTGAAGAAAGGAAAGAAAAGTGAAAGAAGGAAAGAAGAGTGGAAGAAGGAAGAATGAACAAGAGTTAAAGAGAAAAAGAGAGTGAAAATATTGAAAAAAGGAGATAAAAATGGAGTGAAGAAGAGAGATTGAGTGTGAGAGAAAGTAGACTGAGAGGGATAGAAAGATGGAGAGAGAAAAAAGTAGAGAATGGAAGGTGTCTTAATGTTCCTAGTTACAGTTAAATTGAGAGGGACAGAGAAAAGGTTCCTTGGATTTGGCGCAGGTGTCAGTGGAGCACAGGTGCAAGCCAGTTTAAAGACCCTATTATGATGTCATAATGGCCCAATGTAAGTCAATGGGAAAATTTAGATTCGTTTTTATTTAATATCTTAAAAAGTATAAAGTTTAGAAAAGTGAAAAATACATAGCATAAGTGTCCTTTACAAGACCTACGCGACAAAGTTTGAATGAAGTTTCTACGTTAAACGGTTTGGGCTGAATTAATCGCAGAAAAAGGTAAGAAGAAGAAGAAGAAGAAGAAGAAGAAGAAGAAAATGCCTAGGAATAACAATACAGGGTGTACAGGGCATTTCATGCACTGTAATTAGTCAGTTTGGCTAACTGAAGCTAACTATAGCTAGCCAGCTAGTGAAACCGTTTGCTGGCTAGTTATCGAAAATTGTTGAACTTCGAGAAGTGAGGAGAACTTCATCTTCAACTTTGACTTAACGCATACAAAGGTAAGTACCATCTTGTTATTACTATTACTGTTGTAACATGGGCAAAAGCTAGCTAGCTAGTGTCATTGGCGACTGCGAGCCTATGAATTAATCTATGAATTAACCTATGAATGGTAATTGATAGGAAACTCGCAAGTTTGATATGATTAGTCATTTTTTTTGTCTGCTTCTTTTAATGTTGTTACTTGAGGTGAATAGCCATGACATAGCCATTACTTGAGGTGAATAGCCATGACACGACTAACTAGGGTGTTAAGTGCGGGATTTTATGTACATATATCTTGTATTTTGTCATGCAATGCATTTATAATGATTTCAGTTAACTATTTTGAGTTTAGTTGTTGACATGACCGTGTAAAGTTATGTTTTAGAGACTGCACGTTTTCATGTGAAGTAGCCTGCTAACGGTCACTTGCTTTGCATTTGGTTCAGGTGTCCCAAGATCTTTGCTGAATCACCAACCATCCTACTGTCATATTGCATTCAAGGTAACAATCTTTAATGTTGTATTTATGGTTTTATTGTCATGTTGTTTTCTATGTGCATGCTACTCTATATGTTAGCTGTATTCAGATAAGCAGTTTGTACTCAATTTAGTTTAGCTATCTTGCAGACCAGCGTGGTTGTCGAGAGTAGCCACACGTGCTCCAGTGCTACGTTTGCAACACTGCCGCTGAGTTTGTGATGATAAATGTGTTTCTTGTGTTATTTCTATAATGTAAAATTGATTGAATAGTTTAAATATTGTAATGCTGAAATGTACTGTATGAGATGAGATACTGTAGAACTATGCTTGAATTATGCTTGATATTCAATTTGACCGATTACACACAGGCACACATTACATTACATTGTATTCAAGTATTTTGCACCCAGAACGAAATTAATAGAGAATGGTTGTCCCGAGATCTTTGCTGAATTACCAACCAACCTACTGTCATATTGCATTCCAGCAATAAAGAAACGTGATCCAAGAGGTTGTTTGTGGTGATCTATTGAAGCCAGTGGCGGTCCGTGCATTTCACGACTAGGCCTTCAGTGATGTGCTACACGATGTTAAACTGAGTGAATCCACCTCCTAATACCATCATTATGACGCCATGGCTCTCGAACCATTATATTTATACAGAAAGGCAGTATAAGTGAGCATTGCATCACCTTAACATAGTCGAGTACAACAGACTATTAATATTTCCGGAGCATTTAAAATCAATACACCCGTATTAACAATACATTAAGAGTAGTAAACTCTCAGTTATATGATCGCTTGGATATTTATTACTGTCACAACTTAAAAACAAAAGAAGATTTTCAGGGATTAGTCTACAAAGTTTTTGTGAGCTTTAACAAGTTTGTCCACTAAACATCGCATTGTCCTACCTGCAAAGCAGTTTCATTAAACTTCCCATCCTCACGATATCCAGTTTTTCTTGAAAGTTCCGTCTTGAAAATGGCGTTGTAATTGTATCAAAAACTGGAATTATCAAGTTGGTGTAAACTAGTTTATTTGAGTTGGTTAATGTTATTATATTTAGTCTTACCAATTGAAACAACTAGCATAATAAGCATTGAAACCGATGAACGTCGTTTTTGCATTAGCCAGCTAAACTGAGCACTGAAGCACTGCACCGGTCTGCCTCAGTATCCAATCAAAGGACGTTTACGTATCACGTTCAACACGAGGAAAGAAATCTTCCGGGCCTTCTAGAAGGCCCAGTGTCGCCAACTCGAAATCTGATTGGTTGTCACAACTGTCTGTTTCAGTTCATTCAACTTAAATGAACTGAAACAGCCAGTTGTGATAACCAATCAGATATACACGGGCCTTCAATGTGAATTCTGAAGGCCTCAGGGAAGATTTCTGTTCTCGGGGAAGATTGCTGGGAGCGTGGCAACACATGATAGCTGAAATATGATTGGATGAAAGCTCTAACATAAATTTACAACGCTGGAAGCTATGAAATGAAGATAATGGACTATGAGGAATAATTTAATACATATTTATGAAAAGAAAATATTAAAATTACATTTATTTTATTACATTTATTTTCTGATGATGTTTAGGCCAGCAGAGAAGGCCTTGAAGGCCCTGACGGACCACCACTGATTGAAGCAACAGTAGAGTGGAGTGACCCGTCACAATTGCGAGCTAAAAACATCATCGGATGACATTCGCTATGGTTGATGCAAGTAGATGAGGTGAGCCAGCCAGATGTTTTACAGTAGGAAACTCATAAGTCTGATTTGATGAGTCACTTTTCGTGAGGGTACAGTACATTTCTTTTCTCCTTTTTCCCCCAAATATCTCTGTTTCTTGTTAGATGGGCAAAGTGTGTTGTAACTTTAAATCATTACAGCTACCGACCTGAACAAAGCAGCACGTTTTATCCACTCCACAGGGTGTCGGAGTGTAACATTAGTAGGCCCCGCTGGGATTTGAATGCGTGAGAAGACAGCCCAACTCATCGAGGCAGTGCCCCATCCTGCGTTCAGACTCACCACCCGCGAGACCAGTGAAACAGAGCAGTCCAGTGACGCCGCAGGGAGGACAGTAAGCCATCTGAGGTTACCCAGTCTAACTAGGAGAGCTTCAAGTTCTACTCAGCTCAGCACACATTCTGCTTTACTGTGACATTGATCACCCCCTTCTCAACAAATGGATGACTTATAGGACACAATACTTGAAGTAGTTGGGTTGCTCTATACACTTACTATTGAAAATCTTCTGAAAGTATGTGATTTTTTGGGGGTATTGATCGAGAGGGTAAGGACGTTCATTTCTGATTGCAAAAATTACAAAATACTTTGACAAAGAGGAAATAGGAGAACTAGAAGATAAGGGAATGTCTCTTTTTCTGTCTTAAAGATGTAATAGCTGAAATGAAGGTCCCATTTTACACACTTTGTTCAGCTGTACGCCACTAAGTCAAAGGCAAGTTGTAGCAGAGCGTTTATTCAATGATTATGTCCTTACATTTGTTTTAGGAATGTTTTGACATGACTCTGGTATGGGGGAGGGAAGAGCTGGCGGTGTTAATTAAGGGGCTACACTTGGTCATCGATGAGTGTGGAGGAGAGTGAATGAGGATCATTAACATTGTGGAGAGAACATTGATAAAAGAGGACCTCAGCAAAAGGTGAGTGGTTAAAGACAACCGGCTTCATTACATGAATAGAGGTCGTGAACGTGTGGTGGTTATGAGTGCAGAGGAGAGAGATGCAGTGCTTAAAGAATGCCATGACAATCCTGCAACAGGTGGTCATTACGGCGAACAAGGCACTATGAAAAATGTAACTTTGTTACTTGTTTTCCTTGACGTGAACTGTTTTTGATATTTGATCGGATCTCTGATTGTTTTTTTTTTTCTCTACACCTTGAACATTGGATGGCGAGCTACCCAAGAACTACTGAACTACTTTTCCGCACTGGAGCAAGCTAAGCATCACCTACACTGATAACACCATTGCACACACTATTTATTTTGTCTGTTTAATTGTATTTTATTTGATAATTACAGTGCATGAAATGCCCTGTATTGTTATTCCTAGGCTTCTTCTTCTTCTTCTTCTTCTTATTCTTGTTACCTTTTTCTGCGATTAATTCAGCCCGAACCGCTTAACGTAGAAACTTCATTCAAACTTTGTCGCGTAGGTCTTGTAAACGACACTTATGCTATGTATTTTTCACTTTTCTAAACTTTATACTTTTTAAGATATTAAAGAAAAACGAATATAAATTTCTCCCATTGACTTACATTGGGCCATTATGACATCATAATAGGGTCTTTAAACTGGCTTGCACCTGTGCTTTACTGACACCTGTGCCAAATCCAAAGAACGTCTTCTCTCTCTGTCCCTCTCAAGTTAACTGTAACTAGGAACATTAAGACACCATCCATTCTCTATTTTTTTTTCTCTACAACTCTCCATCTTTCTCTCTCAGTCAACTTTCTCTCACACTCAATCTCTCTTCTTCACTCCATTTTTATCTCCTTTTTTCAATATTTTCACTCTCTCTTTATCTCTTCATCCAGAGCCACTCTTGTTCACTCTTCTTTCCTTCTTCCACTCTTCTTTCCTTTCTTATTTTCTTCTTCCATTTTTCTTTCCTTCTTCCACTCTTCTTGCCTTTCTTTTTTCTTTCATCCACTTTTCTTTCCTTCTTCCACTTTTCTTTCCTTTCTTCACTCTTCTTTCCTTCTTACACTCTTCTTTCCTTTCTTCTTTCCTTCTTTCACTCTTCTTTCTTTTCTTATTTCCTTCTTCCACTCTTCTTTCCTTCCTTCACTCTTCTTTCCTTTCTTCTTTCATTATTTCACTCTTCTTTCTTTTCTTCTTTCCTTCTTCCACTCTTCTTTCCTTTCTTCACTCTTCTTTCTTTTCTTCTTTCCTTCTTTCACTCTTCTTTCCTTTCTTCTTTCCTTCTTCCACTCTTCTCTCCTTTCTTCACTCTTCTTTCCTTTTGTCTTTCCTTCTTCCACTCATCTTTCCTTTCTTCTTTCCTTCTTTCACTCTTCTTTCTTTTCTTCTTCCTTTCTTTCATTTCATGCACTGGTATTTCCTTCAGGAAATGCATTTTCTAGTTAATAGAGCTCTCTCTTTTCTTTTGTATTACTGTTATTACAGTGCATGAAATGCCCTGTATTGTTATTCCTAGGCTTCTTCTTCTTCTTCTTCTTCTTATTACAGTGCATGAAATGCCCTGTATTGTTATTCCTAGGCTTCTTCTTCTTCTTCTTATTCTTGTTACCTTTTTCTGCGATTAATTCAGCCCGAACCGCTTAACGTAGAAACTTCATTCAAACTTTGTCGCGTAGGTCTTGTAAACGACACTTATGCTATGTATTTTTCACTTTTCTAAACTTTATACTTTTTAAGATATTAAAGAAAAACGAATATACATTTCTCCCATTGACTTACATTGGGCCATTATGACATCATAATAGGGTCTTTAAACTGGCTTGCACCTGTGCTTCACTGACAGCTGCTCTCTCTGTCCCTCTCAATTTAACTGTAACTAGGAACATTAAGACACCTTCCATTCTCTACTTTTTTTTCTCTCCATCTCTCCATCTTTCTCTCTATCCCTCTCAGTCTACTTTCTCTCACACTCAATCTCTCTTCTTCATTCCATTTTTATCTCCTTTTTTCAATATTTTCACTCTCTTTTTCTCTTTATCCAGAGCCACTCTTGTTCACTCTTCTTTCCTTCTTCCACTCTTCTTTCCTTTCTTGTTCAACTCTTCTTTCCTTCTTTCACTCTTCTTTCCTTTCTTCTTTCCTTCTTTCACGCTTCTTTCTTTTCTTCTTTCCTTCTTCAACTATTCTTTCCTTCTTTCACTCTTCACTCTTCTTCCCTTTCTTCTTTCCTTCTTCCACTCTTCTTTCCATCTTCCACTCTTCTTTCACTCTTCTTTCCTTTCTTCTTTCCTTCTTTCACTCTTCTTTCTTTTCTTCTTCCTTTCTTAACTTTTGCATTTCATGCACTGGTATTTCCTTCAGGAAATGCATTTTCTAGTTCTTGTTACCTTTTTCTGCGATTAATTCAGCCCGAACCGCTTAACGTAGAAACTTCATTCAAACTTTGTCGCGTAGGTCTTGTAAACGACACTTATGCTATGTATTTTTCACTTTTCTAAACTTTATACTTTTTAAGATATTAAAGAAAAACGAATATAAATGTCTCCCATTGACTTACATTGGGCCATTATGACATCATAATAGGGTCTTTAAACTGGCTTGCACCTGTGCTTCACTGACAGCTGCACCAAATCAAAGGAACCTCTACTCTCTCTGTCCCTCTCAATTTAACTGTAACTAGGAACATTAAGACACCATCCATTCTCTATTTTTTTTCTCTCCATCTCTCCATCTTTCTCTCTCAGTCAACTTTCTCTCACACTCAATCTCTCTTCTTCAATCCATTTTTATCTCCTTTTTTCAATATTTTCACTCTCTCTTTATCTCTTCATCCAGAGCCACTCTTGTTCACTATTCTTTCCTTCTTCCACTCTTCTTTCCTTTCTTCTTTTCTTCTTTCACTCTTCTTTCCTTCTTTCACTCTTCTTTCTTTTCTTATTTCCTTCTTCCACTCTTCTTTCCTTCCTTCACTCTTCTTTCATTATTTCACTCTTCTTTCTTTTCTTCTTTCCTCCTTCCACTCTTCTTTCCTTTCTTCACTCTTCTTTCTTTTCTTCTTTCCTTCTTTCACTCTTCTTTCCTTCTTCCGCTCTTCTCTCCTTTCTTCACTCTTCTTTCCTTTTGTCTTTCCTTCTTCCACTCTTCTTTCCTTTCTTCTTTCCTTCTTTCACTCTTCTTTCTTTTCTTCTTCCTTTCTTAACCTTTGCATTTCATGCACTGGTATTTCCTTCAGGAAATGCATTTTCTAGTTATTATTATTATTATTGTTATTATATCATTATATTTATTAAAACCATTGTATTTTTTGTAGATAGACTGGTCTTGTCAGTTTTCTCCCCCCTCCAATGCCGAGCCTATAATTAGCCCTTAAGGATATCGTGTATCAATATCATAGCCTTAACCATAGATTGTTCCGCTCTGTGTTGAGTACAGGGGCTTTCAACTAAACAGGTTTGAATTGTGTTAGTCAGCCGGTTTTAAAAACAAATGTATGCTTTGCAGTTTGCTTTGTATATTTCCGCAGCTCTACATAATCTAACAGATCATTGAATTTTGACTGACATCAGCATACAGAGACATTCCACCCGAAGACTGGCACCTATCCTCCTTACACCAGGATGGCAAGACTTTACATTGCCCCCCTTTCCCAAACTATGACACACTAGGCTTTACCTTCCAATGATGATACTGATCTCACTTCTATTTAATACTAAGATACTTAATTAAATTAATATTAATTGATGTTTGCATATATCCCTTCCTTTTCACATTTAGAATTTCAGGAGGACATGGAGAGTTTTAAACGATTGTGCTGCATGCAGATTTTTTTAAGCAACCCATGGTGAGGAAGAGAGCAGTGGAGCAAGGAATCCTCAGCATACAGAGACCCTCCACCTGAAGACCTATCTTCCTGCAATCACCCGACACTTCATGTGTGAAATAAAAGATCCTGTATACTGTCATAGTTCTGCCATGTTTATGTGCATTTAAAAAAAAAAATGTAAGCCAAACGATGAAAATGACCTGTAAACAAGTATTAGTTGTCTAGAATGTTTGTACAGTACTGTATAACAGAGAGTTGTATTATTAAAGACAATGAATTTAAATGAAATGATATTGGAGAAAGTATTGATGGCATACCTGCTGTAAATATCAACGTGTTTTGACATTCAGAGGTAATAGTTGGCCAGGCGTTATTCACTCACGTAAAAACACGTTAGTAACATTTTCTTAAACTACCAACTGATGTATTAAGTGAGCTATTAACTACCCCTACCGCTGTATTCAAAATCAGGTTTGGTTAAAGGTAAGTCTAAATGTTAAATTTGTATTGCGACGGCTGATTAGTTTAGATCTTTGTGTTGTTGATTACAAGGAAAAAACGAGTGTTTCGTGTCGGGAATGAATCACACTTAATAGCTTGATCACGTAGCTATTAGCATGCTAAGTGGCTACTGTACGATAGTGGTAATTAATTGTTTGCGGCATGCTAAGTGGCTACTGTACGATAGTGGTAATTCATTGTTTGCGGGGTCCTACTGGCAAAATAATCGGACAGCAAAGACGATTCTGACCAATGAAATAGCAGAATGTAAATGCTCCGTTGACAAATGAGCACTTGATACGTCAACACGCGACGGGCTCTATGATGCAGCCTAGCAGGTACCATAGCCTAGCTGAGAATATCCCCACATTTGCACTAAATCAAGATGTTCATACAAGCCATACACAATTCCAGCCAATCAACACGCTGCTGCAAGAGTATTGAAGAGATGGGTGTTACTTGATTAGCTGGTGAGCTTAAATATCAATAACCTTTCGCCAAAATGTGAGATTGCATCTTTAATATTTGAGTTTTGATGGATGACAGAATATGTGAGTAAAAACTAGAGTTTAACCTGAGAATGTGAGAAAAAGGGGAGCAGACATCAAATGTGATGAGGACTGAGAAGCTGGTATTTCATGTCTGTAGCATGGTGTGCTAACTTGATTCCACCAGATCCTGAGGGCCTCATTACCTTGAGTCGATGGCTTACTTTCCCCTCTTTCTCTCTGTGCTGACAGGAACGTGAGCTGTAGTTCTCCCCCAGACCTGCAAGGGGTGCTGGTGGCGAATCTGGTGGAAGAGGATGTACTTTCTTCTTGCCGCTACTGGATCTGTGACTTAGCCCTGGCATCCCAGATAAGCCTCGTTGTCTTCATCATCATCCAGGTGTGTGTCAGGGAGTGGGTAGAGTTCATGTAACTCCTTCTGGCAGAAGGGTCTTGTTTTGCACATAGTGATTTATTTGTTGGCCCAGGCCTGTGTGCATGTATGCCAATGTGTTCATCTGCGTGTGTCTGAATGTGTTTATGTGCATTTGTATATTTATGTAGTTGTCAGCTTAAGGGTGGGTAATGTGTGTGGTTATTGTGTGTGTGTGTTTGTATGTTTTCTAACTTACTGGTCAATAATCTTTGTCCTCAGGCTATTCTGTTGGCCTCTGTGATTTTCTTCCTCCGCCGTTTTGACCGCATGTCCAAAGAAGCCCGACGGACTACAGAGGAAAGCATCGCTGGGGGCGACAATGTCTCCAGTGGCAATGAATACGTCAAGGCCAGGAGCACCTGACAGGCAGTGGCGACTCCTAGTGGACGCCAGGGGAGGACAGGCCTCCTCGGGATAAAATGGCTTGAGACGTGAAAAACAATAACATGAAAAATAAATTGTAATGAAATGTGATTATGTTCCAATTTTAATTGAGTGGCCTATCTTATATTTTTGGTGATTTAGTTGACACAAAAGCTTTTAAATGTCATATCGTTGTAGGTTTATTGCCTAACGGTACCCTATTTAAAATTTTAACCAGAGTGAGTAGACCGTCAGAGACCATTGTCGTAGTAAGCTATAGATGTTTTTGTTGCAAAACAATGCTGTTGGGTTGTCATTTGAGCACCAGCTAAATATTATAATTATCTTATTTTAGTGCAAAAACAGCAGCAATAAAGTTTGAAATGTGTCTACCCAATGCTTTAACTGCATGGCTAACTGCTGTTAGCAATCTGTATGGTTTCCACTGGGTTTGCAAATATTAGACAAATGTTACCCTTTGCACTAGATAGAAGCAGTTCAGTGTTCTGCACTCACCAATCTCTCCCATGCTTATACCAACAGACAGTGGCGTACCTAGTCATTTGGGGGCCTAAGGCGAACATAGCCAGGGGCCCTCTTCATCCGTCCTTTTAATGCAAAAAAAAAAAAAAAAGGGCCACCTCAAAGCAGAGGCGGACTGGGGGAAAAAAGTGGCCCAGGAGTTGTCTGTCAGAGCGGCCCACTTAATATACGGCGCGTTGCCCGCTCAATCTATGCAAAATACCCATACACTTAACATAATTTTGGATAATTACAAAGAAATAACATTATATGTTTTTTAATAACATTTGGATCCACAAATTTGCCTGGATGGACACATGGAATAAAATGATACTGGCTATTGTAACACTCCAAGGTAGGTATAGTTTGCTAGATGAATATGCTTAACTCTGGGCTATCAGATGGTTAGGCCTATATGTATAACTACAGAGCCTTTAGGAATAAATGTCAGCAGAGAAAGAGTACACAATTTTTTTGATAATGATTAGGGCGACCTACATTAAGCAATATAAAAAAATTTGTACGCTGATTAACTCATACAGCAATACCTTTTTGTATAGTAGATGGCAGCACACAATCAAAATATTTTCCCTCTACCTACATAGCTACAGTAGCTAGTTATATGGAAGAAAGTTGCATTCAGGAGCCTTCATAAGCAAACATGATTTGGCTCCACATTAAATTATCCCACTTTTTCATTATCCACATGTCTCAAATGTTGTATGATGCAACATAGCTTTACAGGACACATAAAATATGTCCAGTAACAACGTAAAGAAGGGGGCAACATATAAGTCAAAACCAACTATATTTATTGACTGATCTCGAAAGTATTGGCTTACAAAAGCTAAATAAGTCTTCACAAAGAAAATAACTCAGTGTTAGGGCAAAAAGCGAACATTCACACTGTACAACCTATGAAAAGTGACAGTGGTAGCCTACAAATAAAGAAATACAGACCGCGTTAGCCACTTCACAGCGTGCTAGCCATGATTTTCTTTCGTTCCAATTCTTGGATGTAGGATTCCACCCTGTGTAGAAACCTGTTGAATCGATACATTTGGTGTAGGAAGTCCTAATTGTTTTGTTGTCAATTTATCTTAATTAGTACGCCGACAGAGAAAAAAAATCTCCTTTTCCTGAAAGCAGTTCGTCGCCACAATCGCCCTTAAGGTCCTCCGCCACTGGTTTGAACTTTATTGTAGAAATGAACAGAACAGAACATACGATGGGGTGTAAACATCAGTGGTAATGGTAGTGTTGCATGCTGGGTGTGTGATTATGTGTGTGTGTGTGTGTAGGGGTGTTAAACATAGACATGTATAGGGTGTTAAAGGTGTCTACGAGCGAGACACGCAAGTATTAGGCTAGAGTGATTTACATTTAATAACAAATAAACATAGTAAGACTGACGGAGGAGATTAGATTAGTAAAGAAAATAGTAACCATGAGTGTGAATACAGGTCACTAGGAGTAGTATAAATAGCAGACAGTGATTCCTTCTGATTATCATTAGAGGTAAAATGTATTCGGTGAAGCAAGGAAAACTGTCGCGACCGACGATATCTGCGGGAGGGCCGGTTGGTTATAGACTTGAGCCATCCCATCGGCCCATCGGTGCCTGGGTGGGCAATTCATCGGGGGCTTTCTGCTAGGTGGGGGCCTAAGGCAGTTGCCTAGTTCGCCTCAATGGTAGGTCCGCCACTGCCAACAGATAGTGCTCATACCACTGATTTCTTTAAATGGATTACAAAACAATTCAGAGGTTACTCCTCATTGCTGAAACATTGTACGCATTGCACATTTTACAAACTGTACATACAGCCCACAAGTTTAAATGTCTGTGTAAGTGTGTTGGTAGAGTTCATGTAAGGGTGCCTATGTGGTGTTAAGGTCTTAGCTCTGAAGTGCTCGACTTTGGGGCCTTTCACACCAAGATATACAGGAAGTTCAACTAGACCTCTAACAGTGACAAACGAGCTCTTACACACAGATACACTAAAGTGATGATAGAGACGTGTTATTTCAATAGAAAAATACACAATATTTATTAATACATGGTGCAATGATAATAAACTAAAGATTGAATTGCTCTCGCAGTTGGGGTAAAGTGAACCCAAATCAGGTCACAACAACATAAGCAGCTATATGTCAAGAGGGAAGGGTAATGGCATGTCCACACACAAACACACAATACACCGGTACAGATCACATTCTCTGGGATCACAGCAAATGGCGAGGTGCAGGTTTCCACTTTGATTACGGCATGCAGTGCACGAAGGCTTACTGGCTGGGAAAGTGGCTGAGTTCAATCTTTAGTTGGTTACCCGGGCCAGGGAAGAACACTGGGGCAGCAAGTACTGCACCTATTGCCTTAGCACTGTGGCAGGGATGGGGGCAACTATCAAAGTAGTAAAAGGCAGACCCAGACCAATGTCAAATGTCGAAAAATAATACACTTTATTTGTATAGCACCTTTCATGAAAAACAATGCAGCTCAAAGTGCTTAACAACAAAGAAATGACATGCCTAAAGTAATACCATGCACAGTGATCCACATTAGACTAGACATCAAATAATCATAGAAACTAGGATAGAGTGCATAAAAAAACCAAAATGAACATAAAAACAGGGATAGAGTGCATAACGATTTTTGATAAAAAATAGAACAACAAAATGCACAACATAAGTTAGAAAATAAAACTCTGCAGCAATAGGACGGAGAGCAATTATCCTACAGTAACTTTTAAAGAGTTAAGAGAAACTTTTTTTTTCAAAATTCAATAAATCAGAATGGCAGTGGTACTGTCATGCTTAAAAGTGACCGGGTGCCAAAAAGAGCCCGGGTGACGTAATGTTGAGTTTCGAGCGACTCTTGAGTGACAGTTGCTATACCAACGATAGCATTACGTAACCCGGACGCCACATAGCCTGGGCACTTTTTGGCTATCAGTCAGAGAGTCTCAAGAGTCATTCGAAACCCATCAGCTACTTTTTAGTCGCTTAATATTGTGCCTAAACGTCCACTACATACCCGGACACTTTTTGGCTATCAGTCAGAGAGTATCAAGAGTTGTTCGAAAGCCATCTGGTACTTTTTAGCCGCTTAATATTGGCTGCCGGTCTCCTGTAAGTAAGCACATATCAACAGGTTTCGGGGCTAGCATCTATTTTGCGGTTAGCAATTCCTCCTTTTGTGTGACAATATTAAGCGACTAAAAAGTAGCTGATGGCTTTCGAACAACTCTTGAGACTCTCTGACTGATAGCCAAAAAGTGTCGGGGTACATTGTGTCCGTTTAGTCACAATATTAAGCGACTAAAAAGTTTAAGCTACACCTGCCTGCTGGTAAGTAAGCAATGTCAATTGGTTTCGCCGCTAGCATGTCGTAAGCTGTTAGCAATCCCCCATTGTTCTTTAGTAAAATGTTGTGCAAACAATGCCCTGTTTTGTTCAAATGTAATTGTGGGTGCCGTCAGATATGTCTAAAAATCACAACACATTAAGGACTTTCTTAATTTAGGCACAACAACAGATAAATAACTTATAGCTAACGAGATGCTGGGCCTCATTTATAAAACGTACTTACGCACAGAATTGATCTTAGACTGTGCGTGCGATCAAATCCACGTCTAAGTACAGATTTATAAAAACCGTCTTAGACGTAGAAAAGGACGTATCTCTACGTCTGGTTTTAGTTTGTGTAAGTACATTTCCTTGTGGCAATACTGGAGTACTGCAGGAATTTAGAACTCAAAGCGCCAACACGCAGTTTCATTATCATCATCGTGCACCACCGTCACCATTAGGGCTAATGTTTCGCTCAATAAAATCAATTAAACTATTAGAACAATTCACACATTCAATTCAATTCAATTCAATTCAATTTTATTTGTATAGCGCCATAACAATACAATTGCCTCTCGGCGCTTAACAGAGCCAAGAGCCTGAACCCCCTTAGTGCATGCACAACGGCAACAGGGGCAAGAAAAAACTCCCTGTTAGGCAGGAAGAAACCTTGAGCAGAACCACGGCACATAAGGGGGGACCCATCTGCTTGAGGTCGGCCGGGTGGAGACAGGAAGGTGGGACGGGGGGAAGGGGGGAAGGGGAAGGGTAGTGTGGCAGAAGGGGAAAGGAAGCAACAGGGGCAATACACAGCCAGCATTTGGTCACTGGACATATGTGTACATACATCTGGTGGTAAATACATGATACAGACAAGACCAGATTACTGTGGCAATAGGGTTACTGTTACAGGGGTAGGGGATGTAGGGACAGAGAAACATTTCGGTGGAGGCAATAATGTATATTGTACATAAATGCTAGCATAGGGTATTGGGTAGAGTAGGTGGACGGCAATGCAGTGGCAGTGGGTGCGGTTGGCCGAGGGTTTCTCTAGGTAGACCAGGTAGAGAGACTACGTGCAGAGTGGTGGGGGTGGGGAGGGAAAGTTCCACATCCATCAGCGATTGGAACACGCCTGGCTCCGGGGAGGCAGTGGACCTTGCAGGGGCCGCTTGTTGAAGGGGGGGGTGTGGACATCTCGGACCATGGAGCTGCCGATGACCAGGGTGGGGGTCGTCACATCCAGCGGGAGAAGTCGTCAAGGGGATGATGACTGAGTTGAGGGCCCAGGATGGGGAGCAGGGCGGCGTGGGCGATGCTGGTGTTGCTCTGGAGCCGGTCTGCAGGGGCGTTTCGGGGCGGGCTGAGGAGGGGAGTGATCAGGCCCAGGAGGCTCCTCCTGATCCATCTAACAAACAGGAAATGACGAATCAGTCTGCGGGTCTGTTAGTCGGGAATCAGCACGAACAAACACACAGATGAATCATTTCACCAACCAGGGACATGTCATCTGTGTGTCGGTTTGCCTGTTGCATATTGCAATACTTAGATATGTTTAGTTTTTCTGGCATTGAACATTTTGTTTTTTGTTGTGATCTGTTTGCCGGGGCCGTACATGCATCCACTCGGCAAACAGGAAACACATTTGATGTTGCGGTACTAAATTACAAGTAGGAATTTAATTTGTTTTTTGTTGTGATCTGTTTGCCGGGGCCGTACATGCATCCACTCGGCAAACAGGAAACACATTTGATGTTGCGGTACTAAATTACAAGTAGTAATTTAATTAGTTTTTTGTTGTGATCTGTTTGCCGGGGCCGTACATGCATCCACTCGGCAAACAGGAAACACATATGATGTTGCGGTACTAAATTACAGGTAGTAATTTAATTAGTTTTTTGTTGTGATCTGTTTGCCGGGGCCGTACATGCATCCACTCGGCAAACAGGAAACACATTTGATGTTGCGGTACTAAATGCAAGTAATATTTGAATTTGTGTTCGGATATGCCTGGGTGGCTGGTACAGCAGGTGATTGGTTTGTTGGCGCGGTTACTTTTGGCTATATGATGCACTAAAGAGGAATGTCTTAAGTCTTGATTTGAATATAGGCACGGTGTCTGCAGCTCTGATGGAGGCAGGGAGATTGTTCCAGAGGAGAGGGGCTTGGTAGCTAAATGCTCTCCCTCCTATTGTGGTCTTTGATATTCTTGGAATTACCAGGAGGCCTGCACTCTGGGAACGGAGCAGCCTTGGAGGGCAATAGGGGACGACTAATTCCTTGAGGTAGTTTGGAGCCAGATCATTTAGGGCTTTATATGTTAGCAGGAGTACTTTGAAGTCGATTCTACTTTTAACGGGGAGCCAGTGCAAAGAAGCGAGTACCGGTGAGATGTGTTCATATTTTTTAGTTCTGGTGAGTGTACGAGCAGCAGCGTTCTGTATAAGTTGGAGGCTCTTTATTGTGTTGATGCTGCATCCGGACAGGAGAGCATTACAATAATCGAGGCGGGAAGTAATAAATGCGTGGATTAGTTTTTCTGCATCTTGGAGGGATAGGACCTTTCTAATTTTGGCAATATTGCGTAAATGAAAAAATGATGTCTTTGAGATCTGTTTTATGTGTGAGTCAAGTAGGAGGTCTTGGTTGATAGTTACACCAAGGTTTTTGATGTTAGTGTTGGGTGTTGGGAAGCCATTGAGTGTGGGTAAATGGGTAGATAGTGTAGTTCTCAGTTGATCGGGGCCTACAAGCATAACCTCAGTTTTATCAGAGTTGAGGAGCAGGAAGTTGCTAGTCATCCAAGATTTTACATCATGGAGGCAAGCTTCTATCTTGGGTAGATGTACAATTTCATCAGGTTTCATTGATAGGTAGAGTTGGGTGTCGTCAGCATAGCAATGGAAGTTAATGCCATGTTTCCTTATGACAGCACCTAAGGGTAGCATATAGAGGGAAAAAAGCAGTGGTCCAAGGACAGAGCCTTGTGGGACACCGTAGCTTACTCTGGTGTGATTTGACGACTTCTCATGGACATGAACAAATTGATGGCGATCAGAGAGGTAAGATCTAAACCAAGATAGGGCACAACCTTTGATGCCAACGTGATGTTCAAGTCTCTGTAACAGGATCAGATGATCTATAGTGTCGAAAGCAGCACTAAGGTCTAGGAGAACTAATATTGAGGTCTAGGAGAACTAATATTGAGGTGCACCCACTGCTTTTCAGATGCGATTAGTAGGTCATTTAAGACTTTGACTAAGGCCGTTTCAGTACTGTGGTGGGCCCTAAAACCGGATTGGAGATGAGATTTACGTCTAATAGGTATTCCGTTTTTATTTCACAAGTGTAAAACATTTTGCTCAATCTATAGCCTATAGAAAGTCTCATAGTGGCTTAGTTTTCATTAGGAGATATAGCTGCATTGGCGTTGTTAGAGGATATTGCCAACTGCGCAATAAGGAGAGAAAGGGTTTTTTCGTGATCGCGCACACTTTTTGACACAGGATGATGTATGGCTGATAAGCAGGTAGGCCTACAGCTTGTCGAGAGCGTTGTGCCCAAATAGCCTCTCGTCTACAGAGGCGCACCAGATGCAACCAGGCCATACACGTTCAGGTTTTGTCTGTTCTTGGATTCCTGGCTACAGGAACGTTCCGATGAGAAATTGGAATTCATATAGCAGAATTTTGCCCGATGTTCTTCGCAGTATTATCACTTTACATGCCCGTAATGTATTAGATTTCCATACAGTGCCCAGGAAAAGCAAAATGTGTAAGAGGATTTCCTGCGTAAAACAGGGTTCCCAATGTATTTTCATCCAGATTGCGCACACTCAAACAGCCTAGGAAGACCACTTTAATACAGCACATGCCCGTGCGCGGTTGGTAGTGGAGCACAGCAAAGGCATGCCTAAGGGAAGGTGGCGATGGCCAGCGAGACTCCGATGCTGGAGCAGCAGTGGGACAGTTGCGGCCGCTGGTGCTTCGGAGACGTGCTTGCCTTCTACATGTCAAATACTTTGCTTTTGCCATTATGCCACCAGACAGGCTTTTCTAACGATGTTTTGGCCCGCATCTGCTGTTCCATCAGCAGAACGTCGATGTCAGCCTCACTTTAATTCTTCTGTTTACATGTTTCTTTCTTGCTTGCCACTGTCACAGAGAGTTTGTACATTGAGGATGCGCTCTGTTTGTGCATTGATAATATGCTGATTAGATTAAATAGGGGCGTTTTGAGGGCGGAGATTCAGTTGCGCACAATTTCACGACCATTTGTGATTTATAACCGAAGGATTGGCGTACACGTGTTTTTTGTGTGTACGTCTGTTTACTGTGGATCTCACTTACGCTCATTTCAGGAAATGTCTTAGACAAAATGTAGGATGGTTTCTACGCAACGTTTTATAAATGAGGCCCGCTATCTGATAAAATGTGCTTACCCGTAAATCCTCAAATTGTGGCCGGGGCTTTTATTTACTTAGGCTGCACAGCGCACTGGCCTTTATTTGAGGCAGGCTTGTAATAGGGGCAGGCCTATATTTCTTACTTATCTGCTGTTATATAATTTTATAATTGAATTCAAATAATGGACATACCGGTAATTACAGTAGGCTAATATCATTCGTTGCATATGCGTTCAACACTTGCTGCACATCACGTAGTGCTTTATGTGCAGTGGACGTAAAAATAAACATCAAAGTTATGTTCTCCACTGTCAGTCACGGAGGAAAAGCTTTGTTTTTAATCATTTTTCTAGACACTTTATTATGCTTATCGTGGACTGAAAAAGTATTCGATGAGGCTGGTTTCTTTCTTTCTTTTCCAGGCTAACCTTCTTTCTACCCCCACCTGCTAGTCGAGCTCTGGTCTTTTTGGCTGCATTCAGTTAATTATTTTGCTTCTTCCAGTATCGAATTCGTCTCGAGTCAAGGTCAAACTGCTGTGCTGCTTTTTCTCCCGAATGTTCTTCAGCATACACCTTCTCTTTGAATTTAATATCAAAATTTCGCCTTAGTGCCATAGTTTACTAGTCTGGGAAGTCCCGCCCCACTTCTTCCGGCCAAATTGATTTTGCCTCTGCACTGGGTCTGGCTAACTTTGGATAGCCGTTCATTTCAAGATTTCCAGAATCCTTGGAGCCAATCACAAACTGCCTTTTGGCTACCTGGCGCGCCATTGGCGGATTTAAACTTACCACGGCTACGTTACAAAATCTACTGCACGGAGAGTTTTTAAATATTGGACATGGTGGCCGCCGAAGCACCGCAAAACTTCGATAAGGCAAGTTTTCTTTGAAAACAGAACAGAAACTTGCCCTGGAACATTCATACAGAAAAAATATGTGTTTGCTTTATTACCGATCGTTGTATCGTTGTATAGTATCGTTGGTCTGATTGGTTAAAGGCGTGTCCAATTACGTGAGTGAAGTGGATCGCTGATGAGTAGTTTGCCAGACTAACTGAACAAATGAAATGCAGTGAAGGGGCAGGGAATTCCCAGACAAATAGTTTACTGCTTTATGATCCCTTCTGGAAAAAGTAACCTAGCCAACTACAATGTTACAGATAAACAACAGATTGCCAGACGCGCTTTCATGAACAATAACAAATTTGCCTCGTAGTCCTACAAGGGAAAAAAAATCTTTTTTTATTGCAAACAGCCCATGAAATTAGCCAAAAAATATTAAACATGAGGCGAACATGTATTTATTGAATGCAATCAATTAAATTGTGATGTCTACTTTGTGCCAATGGACTGATGCTGGTAGGCTACAGTCAAATAGGCTACTTTATTTTACTATCTGCAGCCTGGCGTCTAATTGAATCCCGGTCTTTATTTGAGGATTTACGGTACTTTGATACTATAACAAACTAGCGACTTAACAACTTTCCGACCACAGTCAAACATCAAGCACATGGTTGTTTTGGTTGGTTTATTGCAAGTCAAATATCAAAATCCTGTTATGAGGAATTGAATGCAGCGCCAGGCTGTGGCTTCCAAAAAGAGCCCGGGTGACGTATTGCTAGTGTTGGCATAGCAACTGTCACTCAAGAGCCATTCGAAACTCAACATAACGTCATCCGGGCTCTTTTTGGCACCCGGTCACTTTTAAGCATGACAGCATCATTCCATGGCAGCGGTAATTTTGTAATGTTTTCAAATGTATTATAATGCACTTCTTGTGATAAACTGCCATATATTCAAAACCAGTAAATAAAAGAGTAGCACAAACTGAGAGTCAAAGTGTCTTGCATGGTTTACTAACCATTGCCCACTTGTAAGTTGGCACCGTAATCACATGGATTGCACATACATTGGCCTCAGCATAGCATTACACACGCAAAGGGAACAGTAAAACTTCACGCTTCATAGGCTCATCCTTTGTTCATATCACATGAATGTTCACAAACGTGCACACACATGCACAAGAAACTACTGTGACTGAACAAAGAAAAACACACACATTCTTTCTGGCTGAACCTGATAAGAGCACACAAGCTCACACACACTCCCCTTCAATTCATGTGTTAGATACATTTACTTAGGTTAGATAAAGTGTGTTAATTCTGATGATTATGTAAATAAATAATTTGATTATATATGCTGGTCTATTTAATGTTACAAAAGAATGAATCCTGCCAACCTCTTCTATTCAGAACTCAAAAGACCTTCAACCTTGCTATTAATTAGGTAACTTTAATTGTATTAATTTAATTATTAAGAGTTCCAAATTGATAGCTGAATACATTTAATGAGAGTGATTTGTGGATAATCTTTATTTTGAACACTGTGACGGAAACTGCACTTTGTGTGGCGCCCCCATGTGTTTTACTTAATTGATCTGCTGTTGTGTTGAAATGGTTGATGCCCATCCAATTGGGTGACATCACCAACATATTATTGGTGCCGTTAGTAATACTAAACTTAATTTGTATAGAATCTAGATAGATAGATAGATAACCTTGTATGAATCCCGTGAGGGAAATTCAATTGTCAAAGCAGCAAGGTAGTAGGAATAGGATTCAAGTATATACATAAACATAAAACAATAAATTAATACAAATTTGAAAAATAAATAGATAAAATAAATAGACAACATAGTGCAGCTCCACTGGCATAAATTACAAAAAAACGAAATGTTTGGTTGTGGAGTCTGATTGCTACTGGCACAAAGGACTGGCCAAGGCGCTTTGTTGTGTGTCGAGGAGGGATCAGTCTGTGGCTGAAAGTGCTCCCCATCTACTGAAGCTCGTCATAAAGCACTCTCATACAAAACAATGAAGCTCAAAGTGCTAAACAGCTAATAAATTACATGGAGAGAAATGACATGCAAATGTAAAACATCAACATACAAACTGGGATAAAGTGTAAAACATAAAAAAGTAAAGTAAACATAAAAACATAAAGATAAAGACAGGGATGGAATGCAAAGATAGAATATATAAATTGCATAACATCAGACTAAATATTACTGGAGGCCAGTGCAGAGCAGCTAAAACTGGTCTTATGTGCTCTCTTCTCTTGGTTCTGGTTAAGAGCCAAGCTGCAGAGTTTTGAATGAGCTAAAGTTAGAATTGCATTGCAATACAATAATGAAATAAAGGCATGAATCCGTTTCTCAGCATCTTTTTGATGGTAGTACTTTAGCTATGTTTCTAAGGTGGAAAAACTATGTTTTTCACCTTGTTAACATGGCAGCTCCCTTGTGCAATCCCAAAGCAAATGTCATGTTGCTTGAACACATGATCTCCAAGATCAAGGATTTGTTTGCCAATGATCTGACATTAAAAAGAGCTCATTTCAGCTGAAGGGATTCTGTGACAGAAGAGGATATTGGCTGGCTGTGGCTGATCACTGATAGGAGTAAGATTACTGAGACAGGTACCAGATGCTCTGTGATTTCTACGATGTGTTTGACCATGCCACCAGTGGTAATACACCCGTATTAACAATACATTAAGAGTAGTAAACTCTCAGTTATATATGATCGCTTGGATATTACTGTCACAACTTAAAAATAAAAAGCGATTTTCAGGGATTAGTCTACAAAGTTTTATTAAGTCCACCGAAAGTAGCCTATGTGAGCTTTAACAAGTTTGTCCACTAAACATCGCATTGTCCCACCTGAAAAACCGTTTCACTACCCGATCCTCACGATATCCAGTTTTTCTTGAAAGTTCCGTCTTGAAAATGGCGTTGTAATTGTATCAAAAACTGGAATTATCAAGTTGGTGTAAACTAGTTTATTTGAGTTGGTTAATGTAATTATATTATATATATATTATATATTATATAAGTCTTACCAACGTTTTCGCTATGTGTACGTTTTCGTATTCGCCAACTAAACTGAGCACTGAGGCAATGCGACAGTCTGCCTCAGTATCCAATCAAAGGACATTTACGTGTCACGTTCAACGCGAGGCCTTCTAGCTGGCCAAATGTAGCCAATTGAAATCTGATTGGTTATCACAACTGTCTGTTTCAGTTCATTCAACTTAAATGAACTGAAACAGCCAGTTGTGATAACCAATCAGATGTACACGGGCCTTCACTGTGAATTCTGAAGGCCTCAGGGAAGATTTCTGTTCTCGGGGAAGATTTCTCGGAGCCTGGCAACACATGATAGCTGAAATATGATTGGATGAAAGCTCCAACATAAATAAACAACGTTGAAAGCTATGAAATGAAGAGAATGGACTATGGGGAATAATTAAATACATATTTATGAAACGAAAATATTAAAATTAAATGTATTTTATTACATTTATTTTCTGATGATGTTTAGGCCAGCAGAGAAGGCCTTGCTGGCCCTGACGGACCACCACTGCATGCCACGACTATTTAATTAGATAATTAGACTATTCAATAAGATAACCAGTATGTTTAAAGGGTCAGCCTGGGGTCTGCCATTTTCTGAGGTAGTGGTGTTATGCGGCTCTGTAGAAAACATTGCTAGATTCAGATTAATTTACATAAACTGTGTTATTAGTCTTGGTGGCCCTCATGATGCACTATTGCACTCACATTTATCCGGCGGTGGTGTGGAATGAATCAAATCACATCTCATCTCTGGGCCCATACCCAGGGGCGGACTGGGGGGAAAAAGTGGCCCGGGAGTTACTGTCAGACCGGCCCACTCAATACACGGCGTGCGGCCCACTAAGTACACAGCGCGCTGCCCACTCAGTACACACCGCATTGCCCACTCAATGGATCGCACGTATCGACCAGTCAGTGGCCTACTGGGAAAAATACCCATAGACTTAACATTATTTTGGTTGATTACAAAGAAATTACATCATATATGTTTGTTTTTAAATAACATTTGGATCCACCAATTTGCCTGGAATAAAATGATACTGGCTATTGTAACACTCCAAGGTAGGTATAGTTTGCAAGATGAATAGTATCAGATCAGATCAGATGGTTATTAGATCAGATGGTTATACGTATAACTACAAAGCCTATTGGTTAGTACACTCAAAGCGTATTAGATAAATATACTTGAAATTATTGCTGTCAAACTATTACAATATTTAATCGCAATTTTTTGTCCATTATAAATGTCCCTTCATTTATTTTGTATCCATTTATCCATGTTTTATTCCAGAATCATCTATCTAGATAACATATTAACATTGTTTATAATGTAAGTGTTGTGAAACGCAAGCTTTACTGGGCCAATTCAACACCTTTAGATAACATATTAACAATCTAGATAACATATTAACATTGTTTATAATGTAAGTGTTGGTGTAACACAGTGATTTTAGCATAACAAACTAGCTGGTTAACTTATTTGACACAAGTTACAGTATTCAAAATGATAAGATTGCCCTATTTACAACTACCACCATGGATAGCTTGCTCATCGATTGTAAGCAAGTGACTACGGCTAACATGAAACTACGGCTAGCAAGCTGTGCCTCATCCGTGTTAAGGGCTAGGGTATGGAATCAGATCAATGCCATAAATATTTTGTAATCTGTAATATAGATTTTGTATCTGTGAAACCATCTACACTTTCAAAACCTATCTACAGATACGGATTTAAAATACGAAATGTATCTACACTTTCAAAAACTATCTACACTTACAAAAACTATCTTCACTTTCAAAATCTATCTGCAGATATGGATTTCAGTTACGGATTTCAGTTACGCATTACGGATACGGAGACGGATACGGATTTGAAGTACGAGTTACGGATTTCTGTCAAAATCTTTTTGGCACTGTCTTTATTTCCTTTCTAAAGAGCCAATCAGCGCTTTTGGCAGATTTTCTAAAGCGCCAATCAACACAATGGGCCTCATTCTCGACCTTTTTCTGTAATTCTTCAGAAATGTTTCTTACACGACTTCGCAAAAACAACGTAAGAGAAACGCTTCCGCTGCATTCCCGCACGCTTGAAAATGTGTTCATAAGCAGCCAAAGTCTTCTCAGCTGGGTTCCTTTCGATTAGCTTCTTAGATTGATGCGCGTTCTCGTGAAAGTGGATTTGCATACATACACGCCCTGCCAGCTCCTTATTAGGAGACGCAATTTTAGAAACGTGTGCTGTCGCAATCTCCCGAATCCACCTCGTAACAGGTGTTCATTAATAAGGTGGAGATATTGTATAACGTTGAACGTCCGAAGTCCGTAAAACACATTTAAGTAGTCACTTTTTTTTTTTTAATCGAAAAATAGGCACCATAGGTGTGAAGACCGGTCCCAAGTACGAGTATAAATTGTAGTCCGTCCTGTCGTTCGAAATGGTCACCATAGGGGTGAAGACTGGCCACCAGTATTAGTATAAACTGCAATAAACTCATGCCTTAGTTCTTAGAGATTGAGCTTAGTGTTTATTTATTTATTCACTTACATTTGCATTGTTCATGTCATTCACAATCAGTCTCTTAGCAGACGCGGCCTTTGTCCAAAGTGACGTACAAGGGAGAGAACAGTCAAGGTACGAGCCATATAGACCTAGTGTAACAATAAACACTACCTCGTATAATTATGACTATAAATGTGAAACGTAATAGTTAATGATACAAATATTCTCGTATTTATTATTATCATAATTATTTTAATCCGAGGATGTCTGTAGAGTTGACGTGAACGCAATCACCAACGGGTTCTCACAAATTCGCCCGTTAACCCTTTTACTGTAATACGGAGTTTTTTCAAATGTCATTCCTCAACGCGATTCCTCAAATAACCACAAGATGGCCCGTGGAATCCCATTTGAGAAGATTCGGGTAGAGTTACGACTGCTATTTCGAGTTCTGAAAGTTGTCTGAAGTTCAGAAGAAAGCACAGAAGAAAAAAATAACGAGAATGCAAATGTTTTCATAAATGTTTCCGAGGTGGAGTTCCTTCTGAAATCCTCCGGAAAGTCTTCCCGACTGCTGTCGAGAATGAGGCCCATTGTATCCTGTACTGACTAGCCAATCAGCGGCGCTAGCTTGCTGGTAACTGGGAAAGTTGAGTGAAACGGTGTATGCAGCAGTCATGGATCAGAGACCGAGAAATGGCACAAGTAAGAAGTCCTATATTTGGAGTTGTTAATAAAGTCATTGTAAAACGCACAATCATAGTCAGTGGTTTTCACTCCACACTTCGTTACACCTGTCGTTGTATGGAAGATATTAGGATCTGCTTTGGTAGCTAACGAAAGCTAACGTTAGCATTTTCGTGACCGATCTCCTATTCACATTTAATTAAGTTAACAATGAACAGTATTCATATGACCCATTATCACGATGAGAACATTTAGCAGACAGACTGCTATTGTCTTGTTCTCCAGACACATGCAAAGTGATGGTGGGGGTATACCATTAAGTGCATATGCATCCTCAACAGCTGGATAATGACCAGCCTGATTTCAAAACCACCTTGTAATGTCATTTTCGTTTCTTTTCATGGCACTTTGGGGTAGGCTATTTGTAACCCTTTTCTGAAGTCCTTGAAAACGTTTTATTGTGTATTTTGTGTGGAAGCGAGTTTTCTAGCGTCTCAGTGGAAGAGATATATGAGACCAATTTCTTAGTTACAATGCGTTCTGCAGCCAAGCGATCTCTGAATCGCCAGAGCCTAAGATTAACTAAATAGTACAGGTGTTCATCAGCCCTTTGGGCCAGACATAAGGCATGCTTGTTTAACTTCCCCCACGGTGTTCGTACACCGAATTGTATTCAAACCGTGCGGGGGAGACCCCAGATCTCTCCCTAGGCAGAGCGGTGGCAGATTTAGATTATAACTATTGAATAATGAGCGGGCCAGCAGCAGTTGCCAGCAAGCTAGCGCTGATTGGCTAGTCAGTAGAGGATACAATGTGTTGATTGGCGCTTTAGAAAATCTGCCAAAAGCGCTGATTGGCTATTTAGAAAGGCAGTAAGGACAGTGCTACAAAGATTTTGTAATTCGTAACAGAAATCCGTATCCCTATCCGTAATGCGTAACTGAAATCCGTATCTGCAAATAGATTTTGAAAGTGAAGATAGTTTTTGAAAGTGTAAATAGTTTTTGAAAGTGTAGATAGTTTTTGAAAGTGTAGATACATTTCGTATTTGAAATCTGTATCTGTAAATACATTTTGAAAGTGAAGATAGGTTTTGAAAGTGTAGATGGTTTCACAGATACTAAATATATGTTACATATACAAAATCTATATTACAGATTACAAAATATTTATGGCATTGATCTGATTCCATACTAGGGCTGACTGCACACGTCAATACGGTTGCGTGCCCTGGCTGGGCGTGTTGCGTGTATGTATGCAAATCCAAATGTAAGAATCCCAGAATCCTCTAGGCCTACCTCAATCGGCACAGCTGAGAACACTTCGGCTGTGTAAGAACCAATTTTCAGGTGTTCATTAATAACATAGAGATATGTTCTTACGTTGAACTTCCAAAGACCGTAAAACACATTTAAGAAGTAACGTAAAAAAAAAAAAAAAAGAAAGAAAAATAGTCACCATAGGTGTGAAGACAGATTGCAAGTAGGAGTATAAACTTCAGTCAGTGCTTCCAAATATTTAAATTTCTTAGAGAAAACTAGATTAATGTTGTCTTCAGAAGCTATAAAATATATTATACTGATATGCGCTGCGAGTGGGCCTGATGGCGGTGGGCCGGGTGATGATTATAGTGGGACGATGATTATAATGGGCCGGTGTTTTGGGCCATCGGCCCACCAGGGATATCCCCGGTATTCCCGATGGCCAGTCTGCCCCTGCCCATACCTATCCCTGTGGGGAGTATGGACTTTGGCCATTTGTTTCAGAGGGCTCTAGGTATGGTCGCCTGTTAGGCCATTTCTTTCGTCTTCAGCCTCTCTGACAGTTCAATTTCTTGAGGTCCATTTTTCAAATTACTTTTCTTGTTTTTCTTGTTACGCCAGATGAAGTATCCGATCAGACAACCCACAGCCACAGCCACAGCCACAGCCACCACACTGACCAGAATCCAAACAAGGGGGGGGACTCCAGGCATGGGGACTGTAGACATGGTGACTATAGACATGGTGACTGTAGACATGGGGACTGCAGACATGTGGACTCCATGCCGTTCTTCTGCAAAACAGTACAGTTTAATTAAACCAGTATTTCAATGATAAAAAAAAGAAATTACTCAAAATAAATCACCAATTATAGTTTTACCTTACTGCATACCTATCTGCATCGTCATAACTTAGTTTGGCCATAACGTGATCACCTTGGCTTGATAGCATACAGTAACAGAAATAAATGACCAACTGTCTCTATGGAATTTGCATACTCTTGAAGAATGTTGTAGTGGAATATTCTAAAATATTGCAAAATACAGTGCCCTCCACAAATATTGGCACACCTAGTGAATATGAGCTAAACAGGCTGTAAAAATAAAAAATATGTCTCTTGGTTTTCACTCAAAATATTCACAAAAATCTTACCTTTTCATTGAAGTAAAAATATTGAAAGAAAAAAAAAAACTGTTGACATTAAATAAATATTTTTCCCCAAAACATGTGTGCCACAATTATTGTCACCCCTAGAAAAATCTTTAATTGGAATCTTGCTAAAGTATATTTCCAGTCATATTTGACATTTTTAAGTTCACCTGTTTGATAAGGAACTCTTATGAGGTCAACCATGACTTCCAGTTCCACTGGCGTACAAATATGAGGTGACACAGGCCAAATTCCATTAGTCATTCATCACTATGGGAAAGACCCAAATCACACAGTGACGATGTGCGCCGAAAAGTTGTTGAGCTTGAAGCGACCGGTTATTTGAGATTCATAGTTAATAATGATATGCCATAGTCAATAATTCCATCTTATTTATACCTAGTATAAATGTTACTTTATTTGTATTTTTCTAGCATGCCGGCATTTCCTGGGTGAATTTGCTTGGGCTTGACTTGGGGGGAATGTGTGAGATTGCTCTCACCTTCCCCCTCCAGGTTGAGACAAAGGGGCCTTGTCCCAATGGCCTATTTGAATAGATGGTAACACCCCTTAATATTAGTGTATAGCTCACTATCTCACAAGGGATAGGCAGATTAGCTAAGGTGAAACGCTGTGAGTGAGTGTGTAACTTCAAGCCTCTGTCTCACAATGATTGGCCATCATTGTACAAGATTAAAACCTGGAACATGACGGACAAACCCACGACTGAGTCTTGCAATATATTGTATAAAATCAGATACTATCAAGCTGCACAAATCAAGAAATGGACACAAGACAATCTCTAAACAGTTGAAAATACCCATTTCCACTATCATGGAAATAATTAAGAAGTTTAAAGCGACAGGAGATGTTAAGAATCAGCCTGGAAGAGGACGTGTCTGTACATTGAGCCCACGCACCGTGAGGGGGATGGTTCTACTGGCAAAATAATCTCCAAGGATCACAGCTGGAGAATTGTAGAGGTTAGTTGAGTCTTGGGGTCAGAAAGTCTCCAAAACTACCATCAGACGCCACCTACATCACCACAAGTTGTTTTGGAGGGTTGCCAGAAAAAAGCTTCTGCTATCAATCAACAACAAACTAAAGCGCCTAGAGTTTGCCAAATGTAAGTCAGACTTTCAATGGGACCGAGTTATATGGTCAGATGAGACCAAAATAAAGCTTTTTGGCAACAAACATCAAAAGGTGGGTTTGGCGTAGACAGAAAGATAGCCATATAGAAAAGCACCCCATACCCAATGCGAAGTATGGTGGCGGAGCCTTGATGTTGTGGGGCTGTTTTTCCTCCAAAGGCCCTGGACATCTTGTTAGGATACATGGTATCATGGACTCCATCAAATACCAGCAGATATTAAATGAAATCCTAACAGCCCCCTCCAGTAAGCCTAAAAATGGGCCGTGGTTGGACCTTCCAGCAGGACAATGATCACACACCTCACACCTCAAAATCAACACAAAAATGGTTCACCGACCACAGAATAAAGGTTTTGCCATGGCCATCACAGTCCCCTGACCTAAACCCCATAGAAAAGCTGTGGGATGAGCTGTAGCCATAGGCGGAGATCCCGGGGGGGGGGGGGGGGGCGGGGGGGAAACGTTCCCCCGTGCAGAACTTCACACGGCTGCACAGGGCATTAAGACGTTAATTTGCATGCAGCTGAATTCCTCCTTGAAGAGCCTTGGTTTGCTTTCAACTTTCAACATTATTTGTCTGTGAGTAGATATTTCGTGTTAGGACATGTATTGCCGTTTAGAGAATTTAAAACTGACGTCGAATTTCTGTTTGTCACTGTTATTAGAGTATTCGGTATTTAGCAGCTAAGTTATGCTAGCTCTCGTGACAGCAATATTTTCATGTCCCCCCCCCTGGAATTACTCTCTGAAATGTTCCCATGTATTGTCCCCCCTGCAATGAAATGGGATCTCCGCCCCTGGCTGTAGCCAAGTGTACAAACGTTGACCTCAGATTCTGAAGGATCTGAAGAGATACTGCATGTAGTAATGGTCTCAGATCCCATGCCATGTGTTCACTAACCTCATCACGCATTATAGGAGAAGACTCAGAGCTATTATATTGGCAAATGGAGGCTGCACAAAAAAATACATTAAGGGGTGCCAATAATTGTGGCACACATGTTTAGGGGGAAAATATTTATTTTATGTCAATGTTTTTTTTTTCTTTTAATAATTTTACTTCAATGAAACGGTAAGATTTTTGTGTATATTTCGAGTGAAGACTGAGAGGATAAACAGCAAAGAAATATTTTGTTATAGCCTGTTTAGCTCATATTCACTTGGGGTGCCAACATTTGTGGAGGGCACTGTAACTCCATACAAGACATAACTTCAAAATACCTAAAAAAATGAGACAGTATTGTTGTAGCCCACTGAATGGCATATTATGTGTTCCACCTCACTAGCATTTTGTAATTGGACTGAAAATAGTACAGCTATAGAGTGTAGGGGTTATTTTGTATGCGGCAGATTAACTAGAATGCTTGCCAGTTCCGTTCTTTAAAAAAAAAAAAAAATGCCTACGAATGATCAAATGGGGTTTTGGATAACAGTCAAAATAATATCCGTGGTAGTTAAATAACTGCTTGAGAGATTTGATTCTGTTCAATAAAATGCATTTGTATGCCATCTCTGTATAATCTTTAACACCAATATTCCAATATTACCTGTACAGTGCCTAAACTGGTCGGTAGATGTAAGGGCCATGCCGATATTACCTGTAAAGTGCCTTAACTGGTCCGTAGATGTAAGGCCCATGCCAATATTACCTGTACAGTGCCTAAACTGGTCCGTAGATGTAAGGGCCATGCCAATATAACCTGTACAGTGCCTTAACTGCTCCGTAGATGTAAGGGCCATGCCAATATTACCTGTACGGTGCCTTAACTGGTCGGTAGATGTAAGGGCCATGCCAATATTACCTGTACAGTGCCTTAACTGGTCGGTAGATGTAAGGGCCATGCCAATATTACCTGTACGGTGCCTTAACTGCTCCGTAGATGTAAGGGCCATGCCAATATTACCTGTACAGTAACTAAACTGGTCCGTACATGTAAGGGCCATGCCAATATAACCTGTAAAGTGCCTTAACTGGTCCGTAGATGTAAGGGCCATGCCAATATTACCTGTACAGTGCCTAAACTGGTCCGTAGATGTAAGGGCCATGCCAATATAACCTGTACAGTGCCTTAACTGCTCCGTAGATGTAAGGGCCATGCCAATATTACCTGTACAGTAACTAAACTGGTCCGTACATGTAAGGGCCATGCCAATATAACCTGTACAGTGCCTTAACTGCTCCGTAGATGTAAGGCCCATGCCAATATTACCTGTACAGTGCCTAAACTGGTCGGTAGATGTAAGGGCAATGCCAATATTATCTGTACAGTGCCTTAACTGGTCCGTACATGTAAGGACCATGCCAATATGACCTGTACAGTGCCTACACTGGTCCGTACATGTAAGGACCATGCCAATATTACCTGTACGGTGCTTTAACTGCTCCGTTGATGTAAGGGCCATGCCAATATTACCTATACAGTGCCTTAACTGGTCCGTAGATGTAAGGGCCATGCCAATATTACCTGTACGGTGCCTTAACTGCTCCGTAGATGTAAGGGCCATGCCAATATTACCTGTACAGTAACTAAACTGGTCCGTACATGTAAGGGCCATGCCAATATAACCTGTAAAGTGCCTTAACTGGTCCGTAGATGTAAGGGCCATGCCAATATTACCTGTACAGTGCCTAAACTGGTCCGTAGATGTAAGGGCCATGCCAATATAACCTGTACAGTGCCTTAACTGCTCCGTAGATGTAAGGGCCATGCCAATATTACCTGTACAGTAACTAAACTGGTCCGTAGATGTAAGGGCCAGGCCAATATAACCTGTACAGTGCCTTAACTGCTCCGTAGATGTAAGGGCCATGCCAATATTACCTGTACAGTGCCTAAACTGGTCGGTAGATGTAAGGGCAATGCCAACATTATCTGTACAGTGCCTTAACTGGTCCGTACATGTAAGGGCCATGCCAATATGACCTGTACAGTGCCTACACTGGTCCGTACATGTAAGGGCCATGCCAATATTACCTGTACGGTGCTTTAACTAATCCATTGATGTAAGGGCCATGCCAATATTACCTGTACAGTGCCTAAACTGGTCCGTAGATGTAAGGGCCAGGCCAATATAACCTGTACAGTGCCTTAACTGCTCCGTAGATGTAAGGACCATGCCAATATTACCTGTACAGTGCCTAAACTGGTCGGTAGATGTAAGGGCAATGCCAATATTACCTGTACAGTGCCTTAACTGGTCCGTACATGTAAGGACCATGCCAATATGACCTGCACAGTGCCTAAACTGGTCCGTACATGTAAGGGCCATGCCAATATTACCTGTACGGTGCTTTAACTGCTCCGTTGATGTAAGGGCCATGCCAATATAACCTGTACAGTGCCTTAACTGCTCCGTAGATGTAAGGACCATGCCAATATTACCTGTACAGTGCCTTAACTGGTCCGTAGATGTAAGGGCCATGCCAATATTACCTGTACAGTGCCTAAACTGGTCCGTACATGTAAGGGCCATGCCAATATTACCTGCACAGTGCCTAAACTGGTCGGTAGATGTAAGGGCCATGCCAATATTACCTGTACAGTGCCTTAACTGCTCCTTAGATGTAAGGACCATGCCAATATTACCTCTACAGTGCCTAAACTGGTCGGTAGATGTAAGGGCCATGCCAATATTACCTGTACGGTGCCTTAACTGGCCGGTAGATGTAAGGGCCATGCCAATATTACCTGTACGGTGCTTTAACTGCTCCGTTGATGTAAGGGCCATGCCAATATTACCTGTACAGTGCCTAAACTGGTCCGTACATGTAAGGGCCATGCCAATATTACCTATACAGTGCCTAAACTAGTCGGTAGATGTAAGGGCCATGTCAATATTACCTGTACAGTGCCTTAACTGCTCCGTAAATGTAAGGGCCATGCCAATATTACCTGTACAGTGCCTAAACTGGTCGGTAGATGTAAGGGCCGTGCCAATATTACCTGTATGGTGCTTTAACTGCTCCGTAGATGTAAGGGCCATGCCAATATTACCTGTACAGTGTGCCTTAACTGGTCCGTAGATGTAAGGGCCATGCCAATATAACCTGTACAGTGCCTTAACTGGTCCGAAGATGCAAGGGCCATGCCAATATTACCTTTACAGTGCCTAAACTGGTTGGTAGATGTAAGGGCCATGCCAATATTACCTGTACGGTGCCTTAACTAATAATAATAAATAATAATTCATTTTATGGGCCGCACAAATATTACCTAATAAATAATTGCACAAATATCAACTGTTCGGTGCTTTAACTAATAGAAATAGAATAGAATAGAATAGAAAAGCCTTTATTGTCATTGTATTTACATACAACGAAATTTGGAGTGCTTCTCCTGTTGGTGTGACGAGGGACAACATATAACACAACAACAACATATAACACAACAATATTGCATATCTAAAAAACGGTAGGAATAGCATAAAATATAAATAAATATTAAGTGTGCAACAAAGCGCCGTGGAATATATTAAAGTACCTATACCAATATATGCAGCAACAGCACACAGCATAACAGAATATATATATACAGTATATATATACTTATATACAATATATACAACACCAGTACACAGAATAAGAAATACAGAAATACAAAGATGGTATGTGTGACTTGCAGTCAATCAATAAAGTGAAGTTTAGTGCATGACTGTATTTAGTGTTCTGATGGCCGTAGGGAAAAAACTGTTCCTAAGACGTGTGGTCCTTGCTCTAAAGGATCTGTACCGTCTGCCTGAAGGTAGGAGAGTAAAAAGGTGGTGGCCTGGGTGAGAGGAGTCTTTTAGGATGTTATTGGCCCTGCTAAGGTAGTGGGAGCGTGCAATGGATTCCAGGGAGGGCAGGGAGCAGCCAGTGATCTTTTGTGCTGTGTTGATGACCCTTTGGAGGGCTCTTTTGTCTGCTGCAGAGCAACCAGAGTACCACGCCGAGATGCAGTACGTCAGTACACTTTCGATAGTGGTGCGGTAGAAGGCCACCATCAGTTTACACTCCAGGTTGTTTTTCCTGAGTACTCTCAGGAAGTGTAGTCGCTGCTGTGCTTTTTTGACTATCACTGAGGTGTTGGCAGACCATGAGAGGTCATCTGTCAGGAGGGCTCCTAAGAACTTGAAGGAGTGGACCTTCTCCACACAGTCCCCGTTGATGTAGAGTGGGGCCGGATCTGCACTTTCCCTTCTGTAGTCCAGAATTAATTCTTTAGTTTTTGTGGTGTTCAGTGAAAGATTGTTGTCTGAGCACCACACTGTCAGTTTCTGAACCTCATCTCTGTACGCTGATTCGTCGTCTTCTGTTATGAGCCCGATCACGGTGGTGTCATCAGCAAATGTAATGATGGTGTTGGTGGGATGGGTTGGAGTACAGTCATGAGTGTACAAGGAGTACAGTAGTGGGCTCAGTACACAGCCTTGTGGAGAGCTAGTGCTAAGCGTGATGGTGGAGGAGAGGTGGGTGCCGAGTTTTTCAGTTTGTGGGCGGTTTGTGAGGAAGTCCTTTATCCAGGTGCAGATGGAGGGGGAGAGGCCTAGTGCAGTTAATTTGCTTACTAGTATGTCAGGGATGATAGTATTAAAAGCTGAGCTGTAGTCAATGAAGAGCATTCTTATATAGGTTCCACGGAGTTCCAGGTGGCTCAGTGCGGAGTGGAGGGCTACGTCTATGGCATCTTCCGTGGACCTGTTTGCTCTGTAAGCAAACTGATGCAGGTCGAATGTGAGGGGAAGGGTTAATTTGATGTGGCGAGAAACCAGTTTCTCTAAAACACTTCATTATTACAGGTGTAAGTGCAATTGGTCTATAGTCATTTAGGCTATTGATGGCTGGTTTCTTAGGGACGGGGATGATGATAGCTGATTTTAGGCAGGGTGGGATGGTGGCTAGAGCAAGGGAAAGGTTGAAGATCTTGGTGAAGACCCCAGCGAGTTGGTTGGCACAGGCATTGAGTACCTTTCCAGACACTCCGTCAGGGCCAGCGGTTTTTCTGGTACTCACTGATTTGAGCACACATCTCACTTCATGTTCTTGTAGGATGAGAGTGTGGCTGCTGGGGGTTGGTGGAGTCAGTGTAATTGTGGTGGGACTGTTGACCTCGAAACGGGCAAAGAAATTATTAAGTTCCTCTGCCAGTGAGGCATCAGCGTGGACAGTGCTGGTGTTGCTGTTTTTGTAGTTGGTGATGCTTTGAATTCCCTGCCACACTCTCCTTGGATTGTTATTAGTGAGATGGTCTTCAATTTTCTCCTTGTGAGCCCTCTTGGCATCTTTGATGCCTCTCTTCAGGTTGGCTCTAGCAGTACTGTACAAAGCCTTGTCACCATAATACATAATAATTAATTTATGGGCCGCACAATTATGACCTAATAAATAATTGCACAAATATCAACCGACAGTGGTGTAGGGGGTAGAGAAGCAGTTTAGTAATGAGATGATTGTAGGTTCGTCTCTCTGCTGAAGCGTCTGCTAAAACGACTGAAACTTACGTACTAGTTGTGTGTCAGTTCGTCTCCCTGCTAAAGCATCTGCTAAATAAATAAACGTAAATGTAAACGACTGAAACTTACTAGTTGTGTTTCTTGTCATTACATACCATTTTATCGACTGAAACCTACCTGCTAACTGTGTACCATTTTATCGAGTGAAACCTACTAATTGTGTTTCTTGACATGCAAGTGCTGAAAATGCGGCTATTTTTTTAACCCGGAAGTCGCAATTGCAGATTGACCAATAGCAGCGTGGCCCTTAAGCGTGGCCGATCTACCGGAAAATGGAGACAAACATACCTCGCGGTCACGGTCATAGTCATAGTCATTAAGAAGGGCTCAGCCCATGCGTCTCACTACAACAGCAATCTTCATATTTAAAATGCGCTGATTGATATACCAATGTGTGCTGACCCATGTACTCGAACTACAGGAAAACCAACTGCACCGGAGAAATATTTTCCACCTCTTTCAATAAGTTATGGCTGAACAGAAATATCCAATGGGAAGGCCAGGTTCATTAACAGTCATTAGTATCTGGGTAAGACTGAGAGGCACATCTAGGGACATCAGAATGGATTTGAGTATATTTTATGAATTTGATTTGATTCCATGAATTTGTAATGACACTGTGTTTTCTAGTGCTGCCATGTCTTTGTTCTTCAACTGCAGACAGCTCTTGTGACTGTGGCTGAATCCCATTACACCCCTTAGCCCTACGCCTTTCCCCTTCCCCTCCGTTTTGCGCGTTCACGTGGAGGGGTAGGGCTATCCCAATTCACGTTAAGACAGAAAGGTAGGGGTGGGGGAAGGGCTTTCCACCCCTCCAAACGGAGATTTTCCGAGGGCACACTTCAAACGGAGGGGTGAGACCGATTTCCCCCAATGCATTGCGAACCCGTGATCATTAAAGAAGAAACATCGCGCAAGTCCCTTTAAAAATGTCGGAAACAGCAGGAAAAGCATCACACAAATATTTTCTTTGTAATTCATGGTTTTAAAACTTGTTTGATGAAATGTTGCATTGTGTAAACATTTTCCCCAGTGCGGCCACAACAGCTGCAGGCGCCATGTTTGTTTATGTCTGGTGAGTGACAGCTGTCGCTCTCCGGTTATGAAACAGCTGACGCAGCGTACTGATGACGTACGTAATTGTTGAAGGGATATCCCAATTCGTAGGGCTGGCGTTTCAACCCCCTCTACGCCTTCACCTACGTTATTGCTCCGTTTGAAAAGGCTAGGGCCAAGGGGTAGGGGTAAGGGTAGGGGTGGAGATTAGAAATGGGATTGGGCCTTACAGTGCTCTGCTGTTTAACTTATTTGATACAGCAGTTTGCCTGGAAATATATGACACTGTTCCTTCTTATTTTCTTGATTGATCTGTTGCACTTGAGTGATAACGACCTTCACACACGGCGTTCTCCTAACTGAGTGAGACCATGTCCAGGTCAAGACTAATTTGTGCTTGTCTCCTACCATTAGTATATCTTCTCCTTGGCGTAGGTAAGTGAAAACTTGTACATATAATACATAAACAGAAAGAAAAAGTTATTAAAGAGTAGTGCAGTAAACAGAAGTCTCAGTTTAGGACATATGAAACTATTTATAATATTCTAATATTAATAGGCTGTTATGGGTTTGCATTTTATTTTTATAGATGGATATTGCCAGTACAGATGGTTGCGATGCTACTCCAACTCGATGAGTTTGACAGACATGGTGTATGTAGAGTCGTACTTTTATAATAAAATGGAATTCTTAGTATTAAACAGCACCATTGGTAGGTATGTTGGGTATACAGATTTTGGACTGGCTCTAGCACGTGAAAAGAATGAAGATAAACACCTTCTGCCTTATGAGCGGGGCTCTGTAGACAGACTCTGCAAAGTCAATGCTGTTCTCTACGGAATCCATGGAATGGACAAAGTGAGTAAAGAAAGTTGATTAAATATGTCATAAGTCTTCTTTCAGTTTCTTAGACACAAGATGTTTACATGTGGCACGGTTTCTGAAACTTCTGCAAAAGCGAATTCTCCTTCACACACTCAGTTTTTTTATTTTTTTTGCAAAAACATAATCCCCAATCCCCAACATTCAGAGATTGATCATCTGAGTGCCCTTTAAAATGATACACATACAGAGTTTGCCAGTATGAAAGGAGGGTATTGGTTGCAATGTTGAGGAGTTGCATTCTTGCACCATTACACACTGTCTTGTTTTATGCAAAGAGTAAATGTACAAATGGTTCATTTAGTTGTATATGTCTTATATTCAGCAAAGGGCATATTGTACATTGTAGCACTGGTGTAAAAGGTGCATTTGGCAGATAGGATTTTGGAACAAAGTTGAACTAAGGACTGTATTTGTGTGTGTGTGCTGCTACTGTTGATTTTGGCAGTTTTATCCGACTTAAGCAACCTGTCTGACCTTGTTCTCTGCTCAGTCTTGAGATGTTTAGTTTCTCGACTAAGTAGGTTAATATGTTTTGAGACATTTTAAAATTGTTGGTTCAGTTAATAAATAAATAATTAAATGATACATAATTAGTATCACCATTTAGGACGTATTGGGACCTCCCTTAACTTGATCCTCGCCTCTGACATGTATATGGCACATTTTTTGCTGAACTTCAGAATACTTTCAGGACGCGAAATAGCAGTCGTAAATCGGACAGATTTTTCTCAAATGCTATTGATGTCTGGAAAACGTGTTTCTATAGGTCCTGGGGACGTTCTGCAGGAAGTTGCAAGAACGTCCTGAGGGCATTGTGGTGACTTCTGGGAAACGTGTTTTAGACGTCCTGTGGACGTTATTCAAGGACGCACCGCGAACGTAGCAGGCATGACCGTTTTTGCTGAGCTAAATGAAGAAAATAAAATAATAATAGATTGCGGAGCTCTCATTTTGCTTACAGGGCGCACACACACAAGTTCAAGTTCATTTATATTACACATTTCATATGATATACATAGACACACACAGACACACACACGCTTACAAACTTGATTGCGAGGCATGGCAATTGAACCGTTAACCTTCCTATTACTAAACCACTTCGCTACCTACTGTATTTTGTCACTATAACACCTTTATTACAGTGTGAGACAGCCAAGAAACTTAGTAATTTTTTCGGAGGGTTTGAGGAAAAGCATATTGTAGCGATCTCAGTCACTACGCATTGAGGGTTTTGCGTAATGATTCCTTTTTTAATTAACATCCATGGCAGGGAGGCAGAATAACTAGCCAAACTAAGAATGATGAAATAAAATAAATATGAATGCTTCTCTACTGATCTGTGCTATAAATGTAATGTCTGCATGATTCCAATACATACTATCAAGTCTCTAGCTTTAACATTGAGCTTTCAATCAAATTGTCTGAATTTCTTAAAAATCCCGTCTCGCAAACACAATCTGGATTTGACAACAATCCTAATATTTAGGCCTATAAAGCAAACGTGCACTGCCCTTATTACGTTTTAAAGGAACAGGCTAATCTGCCGTTAGTAAGTTATTTAACAACACGCATATGCTGCATTTTAAATAAAGCGCAAACCCTCGGTTTCAAACAAGGAGCGAACTGAGTGAGAAGGATCCAACATGGCCAAGCAGACTAGCCTTATAAGCTTTTTTTCAGAGGCCAAACACAACTGATGAGGGTAAACCGTCTGACGAGGATGAACCTGTAATACCTGCAGAGTTTCCTCTGAACGCGTTTCATTTCATTATAATGCCCGTGCGTGAGCGCGCCGAAGTTGCGTAGGAGCCGAGAGCGGTATTGCAGACAGAGATTTTGAAAAATTATAGCTCGCACTCGAAGCATATTGAAAATTGGAGCTGTGAACTTAGTTAAAAATTTTGAATTATGAACAATTAACTGAGCTAGTTCATGTAGAAAGTGAACTTTCCAAAAACTGAATACCTGAAGCCCTAGATGTTCGAACAGCATCACCAGAGAAAAAGCCGAAATGTCGGGCGTTTATGTCGTTATGTAGTGACAAGTTCTCTTGGCTAAGGTGCAAGGTAATTGATAGTCACAGTAAAATGTTCTGTTAGCACTGCGAAAAGGCGACACAAAGGATTCACAAGAGGGTCGAATAACTTAAGAATCTCTGCTCTCATTGAACAGAGCAATGACCATGTTGCGGTGCTCATTATAACGCCACAGCAGGTTGCGATTAAAGGCCACTTATTGACGCGCATCAGACATTAATGTTTTTGTTTCCCATTGTAAACTTAGGAAAATAAACATGTTACATTCTAAACTACCTGATTATGTTATTATTTAAGCTACGCAGGCCGTCAGTTTTCTTCAATAGGCTAATTAAGAAGCAGAAATAGATATTTGGCCAGCTTTCAGCTTTTCATTTCGTTCATTAAAATGTCAGGCAAATAAAAAACATTTTTCTCTAGCGTAACCTCTGGTTTAGAGAGGACCATCAGAGGACGTCAAGGGGACGTTTTGGAAGGACCGAATGCGAACGTCCCACAGAGGACCACAGGTAAAGGTTACGGGGATGTTTTTAAAGGATGTCCTGAGGACGTATGCTGAGAGATCAAATAAGAACGTTCCCTAAAAGTCCGTTTTAAGGCTCATGCAAACGTCCCGCAGTGGACCACAGGTAAAGGTAACGGGGACGTTTTTGAAGGACGTCCTGGGGACGTATGCTGAGAGACCAAATAAGAACGTTCCCTAAAAGTCCGTTTAAAGGCTCATGCGAACGTCCCGCAGTGGACCACAGGTAAAGGTAATGGGGACGTTTTTGAAGGACTTCCTGGGGACGTATGTTGAGAGACCAAATAAGAACGTTCCCTAAAAGTCCGTTTTAAGGCTCATGCGAACGTCACGCAGAGGACCTGCAGGTAAAGGTTATGGGGACGATTTTAAAGGACGTCCTGGGGACGTGTACTGACAGACCAAATTATAAGGTTCCCTAAAAGTCAGTTTTAAGGCTCATGCGAACGTCACGCAGAGGACCTGCAGGTAAAGGTAATGGGGACGTTTTTAAAGGACGTCCTGGGGATGTGTGCTGACAGACCAAATTATAAGGTTCCCTAAAAGTCCGATTTAAGGCTCATGCGAACGTCACGCAGAGGACCTGCAGGTAAAGGTTACGGGGATGTTTTTAAAGGACGTCCTGGGGACGTGTGCTGACAGACCAAATTATAAGGTTCCCTAAAAGTCCGTTTTAAGGCTCATGCGAACGTCACGCATGAGGACCACAGGTAAAGGTTACGGGGATGTTTTTGAAGGACGTCCTGGGGACGTGTGCTGAGAGACCAAATTATAATGTTCCCTAAAAGTCTGATTTAAGACTCATGCGAACGTCACAGAAGGACCAAACGTAGACTTACTACGAACGTCAACAATGTTCTGGTAACGTCCTCTAGTGAACGTTGTGGCGGGAACCAATTGGGGACGATTGGGGACCTTGCTAATGTCCTGTTAACGTCCTGGGGACGTTCCCTGTTTGCGGGGCAGAGAGCACCTCCCTTCCTAACTGGCACTTCGACTAGTGCTTAACTTGCACTAACAGCAGTAACATTCCTGTACTTCTTTTTTTTTTTCTATTTCATTTATTATGTAAAGCAATATTTATTGTTACACTAGGTCTCTATTGCTTGACAATTCTATTCCTAGTAAGTTGCTTTGGACAAAAGCGCCTGCTAAATGACTAAATGTAAATGTACACGAACACTGCATATGTTAGTGAATTAATAAATAAGCACTAAACCTAATCGTGATATAGCCATAGTGGAATAGAATGGACACATCTGCTTTAACTCGACCGGTTCTTGCCCTACACTTTAACATGCTTTGGTGTGGATTTGGTCGATTCTGACTGCAAACGTCACTGCGGTGCTGGGCCCTTATAAGGAGCTGTCGGGCGTGTAGTTTTGCAAATCCAGGTGCACGAGAACATGCTTTCAATTTACAGTAAGAGACCTCTTCTGGGGGAGCACAGCTCTGAACTCTTCTGCTGCGTAAGAACACATTTTTCAGGCGTTCAGGAATCCGGCAGAGGTCTTTTTCTCATGGTGGTTATCCGAAGTCCGTAAGAAACATTTCAGAAGAAACTTCCGAAATTTTCAAGAATGAGGCTCAATGTCTCCAGACTAGGGATGAATACCTAAACCCACTTTCAGGTTCAGAAATCAGAATCAGAATCAGAAACAGATTTTTTTGTCAAGTAGGTGTACGCCTACCTGAAATTTGCTCTGGTGTATGAGTGCATACTAGCCTGACGATGTCATACTCATAATTCTAGTCAGAATATGAGTCTGATACTGAACTATTGGGCTGTGATTATGGGGCGTGTTTCAACGAACCAGGGGGAAAAAATGCCTCCGCTCAATTGGATACCTAGAACCAATCAGAGCAACGTAGTATGACCATCTGATATATTAAAACTTTAACCTGATCCCGTAGGAAGGACGGCAAAAACATATTTTCAATCGACAAATGCCTTGATGGCGTTTCTCTGTTCCTCTTTCAAAATGAATGCGCTGTCAATATCTGTTGAGATATGCCTGCTCACGTAACTAATTAGCAGCAAGGATTTGTGGTGTAAGCGTTAGCAATGACCTAACAATAATGGTCTAGAGTGCTTCAGTTAAGACATACAATCCTCGGCAACATTCGTGTTGCACATATACAACTAACCGAGTCAATGTAGACATAAAAAAGTCGTGTAGATAGCATAATTTACATAAAATATGTCCCACTTACAAGCCGGATACGCCGCCATCTTGAGAGGATTTCGAATCTACCGCTAGATCATCTGTCCATCATCGTATAAAGCCCGCCCTGACAATTTGATTGGTCCGGCTTTATCCGTCCGATGATACTCTCTCCCAACTAGCACAGAGCCAGACCAAATCTCCCTGACCAAAAATGTTGTGGGCGTGGTTTGGGCTGGTATCCAGGCTAGGTGCATACAGTAAACATAAAAAACATACATACACGCACAGTAAGTACTACACATAACACAAAACATAGAAACACACTAAGTACTACACATAACATAAGTACTACAGATATAACACAGTATGGAAACAGATATATAAAAAAAGAATGTATACAAAAGTAAAGTGAGAGGTAAAATGCAAAAAATGCAGGGCAGGAGTGCAAAAGTGAGTGTGCAATGTAAAGAAGTGAAATGTGAGTTGACATAACTCAGACTTGGGGTGAGGGGGCGGGACAAGAGTCCAAGACAGGTGGGGATCCCAGGCCTTGTTAATAAGGCCAGCTGCAGCTGGGAAAAAGCTGTTTTAGTGACGTGAGGTTTTGGTCCTGATGGACCGCAGCCTCCTGCCGGAGGGGAGGACCTCAAAGAGTTTGTGACCCAGGTGGGAGGGATCAGCTGCAATCTTACCTGCCCGCCTCAGGGTCCTAGAGGCAAACAGGTCCTGTAGAGATGGCAGATTGCAGCCAATAACCTTCTCAGCAGTGCGGATAATACGCTGCAGTCTGCCCTTGTCATTGGCAGTGGCAGCAGCGTACCAGACGGTGATGGATGAGGAGAGGATGGACTCAATGATGCAGGTGTAGAAGTGCACCATCCTTGTCTTTGGCAGGTTGAACTTCTTCAGCTGCCGCAGGAAGTACATCATCTGTTGAGCTTTTTTGGTGAGGGAGCTGATGTTCAGCTCCCACTTGAGGTCCTGGGAGATGATGGAGCCCAGGAAGCAGAAGGACTCCGCAGTGTCGACTGGGGAGTGTAGGAATTATTTAATGATTAAGAAGTAATTCATTTAATTAGTTCAAGGAGTTTGTCACACACACACACACAGCAACGTGTAATATGAATGAGAAGGGGAGGGTCGTTAGTAAGCCTTCTGATTGGTTGGAGTTAGAGTACAGGAGGTCATTTGATTGGGGTAAGGGACAGCCAATTATGGCTTGAGTGGGAGTGTCTTAGTATGTTTTAAAATGTGAGCCGCGAAGCTCAGGTGGGCAGAAATATACTACCGGTGGTCTTTCTCTAATTGTGGTTTAGGATCTGCAATTAAATCGCACTGAAACCAGCATTTGTAATCCATCTTCTGATTGTGAATTAGTTTATAATACTTAATATAGGACACAACATTTTGGTAGACCCTGACGGGATACTGAAAAGACGGAGAAATCAAACTCAGCCCACATTTCAATTCGCTCGCATTCTGCAAAAGGCCTCGCTTAAATTTAAAGGTAAGTGAATGCAGTAGTGGGTGATTTCGAAGTGGGTTGTGGGTGCTCTCGTATTGTCTTCAGTAAAAAGGACCGTGTGGAGTTTGGATTGTAGATGGGAAATTTCAGTGCGGTTGTAGTTTTTTATTTTTTGGTTTGTTTTGTTTGACGGTAAAAAGGGAAAGTAACAGGCCTACAGCCACGGTGGCTGGTATATGATATTAAGTAAGCCAGGAAGGCTAAATCTCACGGGAGATAGGATTTTTTTTATTATCTAAGCGTTGTGTGAGTGTGTGACTGCGGGGGTTGAAAAGTAACGTTTGTGTGGGATTTTGTGTGATAGGGATATTTCACTGTTATGAGATAACTAAAGATCTCTGTAAAAAGCAGTGCTTAAAACGGAGTATTTAGGGACTGCTCCATAGTGTGCACGTGGGTGAATGAATGTATGTATGTAGCCTATTCCTTAACAGCAGTTAAATCGAACAACGACGGGTTGAATGATAAGTCGTTGGGAAAGTTTATCTGGTAATTATATTAATATCACATCGCCATATTTTGCATTCAGCTTGATAAACTTACTGATGTGAATCAGGAGCCAAGTAATTTTGAATTGTTATTAGAATATTTGACCATATACGAACGCAGCGGGATTTTCTGTCCACTTTGACTATAGTTGTTGTGATACTTACTGGTTAAAGGGATTTTAAATTGCGCTGTTATCCTTATTGAAACCATAGAACACAGTTAATTCATCTTGTTTATGGGTAGGAATCGGTTGATTTCGTGATTATTCAGGACGAAGGCTTGAACTTGTGGTATTAAAACACGAGCGACGTACTGTTTAACGTGTTTATTATTCTAATACATTGATATTAGTACTGGCGACGCACATTAAAACTTTGTAGATACGAAGGAAATTTGTGTTGTTGGATTATAACAATACTAAGGCTGGCTTTCATTGTTTGGTGAGGAGGTAAGCATTTTGTATACACGTGGGTTTTAAAAACGGAGACTATAGACTTGTATTGTTGGCTGAAGGCTTAAAAAGTTGGAATTTGTGGACGATTTGGTTGGGTTAGGAAACGTGGTAACAAGAGATAATTGAATTGGGTAAAGTTAAGGTTAAAATTCATACCATAGTGTATACATAGATGTGAGAAATAAGGGGGATTCTATTAATTGTTAGTGAACAGAAATTACTCCTTTGTTGTCGACACAAGGGTGAAACGAGGGGGAGAAGGTTTTTGCTTGCTGTGTGTTCAACCTGGGTTGCTGAAAGTTAAGGTTAGGTATTGTTTTGGAAGATGGCTCCATTGACTGTGGAACAAAAGGCTGTACTGCGGAAGGAGGTATCTGAAGGATTGCTAGTGGGGGAAGGTGAAAGGAGTGCTTTGTTTTTAGGAGACAGTGATGGGCAGGAAGATGACTTGTTTTTTGGCCAGGTGGCTCAAGGAGTTAAGAATGCTAATTCAGTGGGGGAATTTCCTGTGTTGGCAGGGTTGTTGGATGAAGGTGTGAAATGTGACCAAATGATTGCAGGGTATCAAGAAGTTTTTAAACTTGGATTTCGAATGGGTTATAAGGCACAAAGGGAAGAGAGAATGGTTGTTGAGAGTAAGTTTATGCAATTAAAACATTCTTTGATGCAACAGGAGATGGGGGATCCGAGTGATTGTAAGCCTCAGATGGGTAACCCTAGTGGCTTTGTTCCTGTGCATGATGAGTCATTGTTAAATTCAGGTTTAATTTAGTTTGATGGGAGAGAGAAACAACACCAGGTTATTGATTTGAAAGAACCCATTTCATCTGAAGTTAAACAGATTTATTGGATAGGTTTATTTGGCTTAGAATGGGAAGAAAGGATTTGGAATGAGTGGGGACCTGTTATTTATAAGTGGCATGGGAGTCTCAGAAATCCTTGTGTACCAATACATTGTGCTGTTATGGTAAAGGATGTTATGGGTACAGGAGGGAATGATGAGTGCGATGAGAAATGGAGAGAGGCATTATATGGAAGGACGGTGGTTTGGCTAAAGGTTAAGTGTATAGTTGTGGGACCTGAAGGCGTGGCAGCATTGGTAAGATTGGACCCATCGTTGTACACTTTAGCCCGTGATGTTGGAAACATAACACCACACGTTACACTTAAAGTGGGTCTTGGGTTTAAGGAGAGCGATGTTGGTAAAATGATGATGAGAGCCATTGCCAGCATGTGGCTGCCTTTGAATGGATTAGGAAAAGGTGACGTGAAAGTGTCACAGGATAACACCTTAATGCAAATCAGACATTCAGGTCGCTTAACGGGGGAGCCTCAAGAAGTCAGAGTGATTGAGTGAGAGAGTCTGGGGAGGAATATACAGTGAGTGAACTTTATGGGAATCTATTCTGTATATATGATGGTTATGAAGGAATAGTTTTAGTTATTGAAATGTTGCAATGTTAATTACATGGGTGTTGATTGAGGATTGTAGATTGGTGGAATGAAATTAGGGGTTTATCTTAAGGTATAGTGATAGGGATTGGATTATGAATAGGATTTAGTGGGATTAAATAAATAAAATAATTGAATGATTGGATACAGTATGGCTATATGAATATTGGATAATGAATTATAAGGGTTGGTGATTGCTCCTTGCTAGTGGTATGTCTTGAGTTTCACACATGGGATTATTAACAGTTTAAGAATATGAAATTAGGTTTACTGGGGAAATACATGTTAATGATGAAATGCATATTGGGTTGAAAAATGGATTTAATTATTGGATAAATGTTGAAAGTTGGATAGTTGCAGCTAGAATACAAGAATGTGATTCTAATTCAAACATAAAGATTGTGTTATATAGTTAGTTAGGTTAGGGGTTCTGGGTTTATAACTGTTTGATAATGATCTGTGTTGAAATCTCTTTGTTGCAGGCCAAACAGCAGGAGAGAGAGTGTGAGGAGATTAGAATATGCAAGGGCATCGGGGGTTGTAGAAGAACGCTGTGGAAATGGTTGATGAGACAGAAGGGTTTATTTATAAGCAAGATTAGGAATTATATGAAGTATGCTATGGTGTAAGAAGTTGATGTTAGAATATGAACTAGGAATAAAAGATGTAATAAATAAAGGAGTAACACATAAGATAAATCCTGAAATAACATTAAGAACAGGGAAATTAGATGTGCATTTAAAGATAGAAGAAAGTGGACAATGGGTAGACGAAGAAAGTGGGTTTGGAGAAGGTAAATGTAAAGTAAGAATGAGAAGGTAAATGTAAAGTTAAAGGAGATATAGAGAAAGAGGGATAGGAAATGTAATGTTTCGCTTAGTTTTCACATAACAGATGAGAGGAGTGACGGAGAGAGAAGCTGTGCGCGAGCACAGTGGAACCTGGAGCCAGGTTGCGGGATGTTCTGGAAATATCTAAGGTTGTTGTGAGGAAATATGTATGTGAAAATAACATTGTTTTAAGTGTCTTACAGGATTGGTGAAAAGAATCTCAAGAAAGTGGAGAGACAGATGGTTTATGTTTTCGTTGGGTGATGGGCAGTAGGAATGATTGGTTTGATTATTGATCCAGGTGTGAGTGGGGTACTTACGTATTCGAGCCTACCAAAGTCAGCCTTTGTAATTATAATGTAACTAAGGGGGGTGTGCCTTCATGCTTTGAAAGGCCATGTGTGCATGTTGTCTTGCTAAAACAGTGTCCTCAACAATTCACTTATAGCCAAGCTTAGTAGTGAATTATATTCTGTACATATGTGATGACATTAGGGGGAATAGACCAAACATATTTCAAAAGGGTTAAAATGCAGGCTTGTTAAAATATGGAGTTGCTATTGTGGCCACATGGCAACTTAATACATGTTATCTGCCTTGTCTATTTACACACACTTTTAGTGTTAAGTGTGTAAGGGGGGAGGATACAGAAAATTAGATTTATGGGCTTTTGGTCATTCATATATGGGAAGTAAAATTTTGCATAATGCTACGGTTGTAGCATCTATATTGATGAATAAAGGAGTAAAGATCGCACCTTGGGGCATGTTATGGGGTGTGAGTACAGGTATTACTCACTGATATGCTTCTTTATTCTTTTATGGTTCAGGAAATTTAGTAAAACTTGATTACCTGAGCTCAGCGGTAAAATAAAGGTGAAAGCCCTGGATTGGGCCGCTGAATTTCATTGTTTCCTGGATGTATTATACTGAAAGGTATAAGTGTACAGGTAGTGTACTATATATGATAAGGTATAACTAACATAGACATTGCAGTAGAGTGATGGATATATTTATATGATGGGTAAAGGTATGTCTGATGACAGAACTTAAGCCAAGAGATGGTTAGTGTCATGAGATGTGGGAAAGATGCTGTAGCTGAACTGATGGTAGTTTATTTGAGGAACTGAAGTTATGGTGAGTAGAGACTAATTATGGATAAGATGAAAATGGTTTATATTTATATGTAACTAGGTAAACTACTGAGAAGTTTTTAAGTCTACACGGAGCAGTCATGTTGGGACACGAGAGTTAATTGAAGGAGCATGTGAGTGGATGAACTGAATGTTTGTCAGCTGCATATAACAGAGGTGTGAATGGAGAGGAAATGCAGCTGGAAGTGTGAATGTCAAGGAAGGAATGGGTGTGTGAGTGTGCGAAGGGAGTTACTGAAGAATGGTTCAGCACACTTGCAGGTAAGTATATGTTTTATGTGAAATCTTTGTTTGTGGAATCTTTGTTTTAATCAAGCAGTTTGGAAATATTTTAGTATAGCAATAATACATTTATGGGAAATAGGCAGTAAAGTAATGCAAGCTCTGGATATTGTACAACACACTTTTGAAGTATGTCTAGGAAATATGTGAAAATAATGTGTATAGATTGTTTTTAATCTTTGAAATTATGTATACACAGGTTGACGCTTATGGACTGGTCCAGTCAGGAGAATGGTTAAGGTTCTTGAAACCGTGGAGCCTCCAGCCAATAGGGCTGGGAGGTAGAAGGATTAATTGTGTTGTACTGTGTCGACTGTTTTGCAGGGCGTAGGATCACTAGGCGGTGGGACGACCATGATTCAAAGGAGCTGATGCTCTATTGGGGACCATTTGGTTGCAACTCGACCTGGCTGAGAGGTTGCCAAGGTCATGGATATGCTGCAGAAGATGGATGGGTCCCATCCTTGAGGGAAGGAGCCTGATGGGACATCTTCAGAGAATGCTCTCTGGCAGAATCAGATGGAAGGCCTCATCAGTGGAACCTGAGGAGACGCTTGTTGTGGGACATCTACAGCAATTCTACAACGGCGCAGAACATTCATACATATTAGGACGGATCGTCTGCATAACATTGCATTCACAACTGGAGCTGAATTGTTTATTCCTATATGTTTTTAAGTTTTGTTTGTATTGGTTTAATGAAGGATATTCTATAGACTTCGTGATACTGGTGTAGTTTTTTTCTGTTTGGTTTTCAGAAAAGTAGCAGAGTGAGAGGACAAGGAACGCAGGGGAGCCAGTGACCTGATGCAAGGACCAGGCCATCATCATCATTGCCGTTGAGATTCATCTTACCGGTTGGACGGCAGTGACAGCAAGACATGAATGGGACTTTCATGTTATACACAACTGTATCAGAAATGAGAATAAGAGATGCATGATGTCACTCACAGCTCAGGAAAAGGGGTGTCGTCGTACGAAGACGAGGCAGCAAGAGAATTTCCTCAAGATATAAATTTGAAGAAATAGAGGTTTTTGCTCTTGCCTGTGAGGTCAAGGGAATGCCATCTAGGATGTCAAGAATACCAGAAAGGACATTCATACACATAAGGACTGTTTCAAAGGCACAACACTGCATACATGACTGGATGTTTATTGTTTTGTATTGAATGTTTTTATGTGAACGTATATTGCCCACCGGAGACTGTAAACATTACTGTGTGCTCATTTAGGACTGCCCTAATGAGACTGTGGTATAGTATAGGGGGGTTTAGTTAAATTTTGTTTAGAGGGAGTGAATGGACTGTTTAAAATAATGCTAAAATGGGTTTTGATTTATAGGAGTTCAAAGGTAATTGTTTCATTATATAGGGGATTGATAGTGTGTATTTGATAGAGTAATGAAGATAATGTTTAGTGTGTCTGATCAGACACAAAGGGGGGAAATGTAGGAATTATTTAATGATTAAGAAGTAATTCATTTAATTAGTTCAAGGAGTTTGTCACACACACACACACAGCAACGTGTAATATGAATGAGAAGGGGAGGGTCGTTAGTAAGCCTTCTGATTGGTTGGAGTTAGAGTACAGGAGGTCATTTGATTGGGGTAAGGGACAGCCAATTATGGCTTGAGTGGGAGTGTCTTAGTATGTTTTAAAATGTGAGCCGCGAAGCTCAGGTGGGCAGAAATATACTACCGGTGGTCTTTCTCTAATTGTGGTTTAGGATCTGCAATTAAATCGCACTGAAACCAGCATTTGTAATCCATCTTCTGATTGTGAATTAGTTTATAATACTTAATATAGGACACAACAGGAGTTTCTCAGGGTGATTGGGGTGGGTGGGGCTGCGTTCCTTCTAAAGTCTACAACCATCTCCACTGTTTTCAGAGCATTTAGCTCCAGGTTGTTCTGACCACACCAGGTCATCAGATGGTCAATCTCCCACCTGTAAGCAGACTCGTCCCCACCAGAGGACTCCACTCAAACTCCTTCAAGAAGTGGACACCTGCTGGAATAGCACCTACCAGATGCTTCAAAGGCTTTATGACCTGAGAGGGCCAGTAGGTGCAGCTCTGGCATCATTGCTCACTGATATACCCTCAATGACACCAGGGGAGTATAATGGTTGTTGGAGATTGCCTGAGAATCCTATCACCCTTCAACGATGCCACAGTGGAGCTGAGCTACACTGTAAAAAATAACCTATAGAATTTACACAATTTATCTAAGGTAACAATTTGCATCTACTTTGGTTGGGTAACTTTAAATCCAATATTTTGAGTAAAGACTACCTTCATTCAACAGCTATGAAATACTAAAAGAAATTAGGTAAAGTTTACCTAAACTTTTTCAATACAACTTACCCTAAATAATTGAGTAGTATTAGCTTAAGATTGTAAGCTAATACAATCTAAACTTTACCTATACCTATTTCATAGCTGTTGAATGTAGGTAGTCTTTACTCAAAATATTGGATTTAAAGTTACCCAACCAAAGTAGATGCAAATTGTTACCTTAGATAAATTGGGTAAATTCTATAGGTTAGTGAAGACAGAGCAGACAGTATTCATGAAGTCAACTTGTTTATTTGTTTAACCAAATTGTCTTGTTCAACCAAGTCTCTTGCAAGAGTATCACAAAGGATTCACAAATACTCAAACAATAATGTGTTTTATTTGCTCCAAAAATCAAACAAACACAACTCAGTGTTTTGTGTGTGTGTGTGTGTGTGTGTGTGTGTGTGTGTGTGTGTGTGTGTGTGTGTGTGTGTATGTGAGTAGGTGTGTGTGAGGGAGAGTGAGTGTGTATCTGTGTGTGTTTCTACAGCCAGGTCATTTCATGTGTGTGTGTGTATGTATATGTTTGTCTGTTTGTGCGCCTGGGTCACTTTGCAGCTGTGAATGTGTGTGTGTGTCCGCGCACATGTGTGTTTTTCTGCAGCCAGGTCATTTCTCAACACAACATTTAAACCTGTTTGCTCAAAATAAAATAAAATACACAGTATATATACACAACTCGGTGCTTCTGCTTCATATGTGTGAGTGTGTGTGTGTGAGAGAGTTTGTGTATGTATGTTTGTGTGTGTGTGTGTGTATGTGAGTAGGTGTGTGTGAGGGAGAGTGAGTGTGTGTGTGTGTGTGTGTATGTATATGTTTGTCTGTTTGTGCACCTGGGTCACTTAGCAGCTGTGAATGTGTGTGTGTGTCCGCGCACATGTGTGTTTTTCTGCAGCCAGGTCATTTCTCAAATAAAATAAAATACACAGTATATATACACAATTCGGTGCTTCTGTTTCATATGTGTGAGTGTGTGTGTGAGAGAGAGTTTGTGAATGTATGTGTGTGTGTGTGTGTGTGTGTGTGTGTGTGTGTGCGTTTGTGTGGGCACCTGGGTCACTTTGCAGCTATGAATGCACACACTGTGTGTGTGTGTGTGTTTCTGCAGCCAGGTAATTTTACAGCAGGTTTCTGAACAACCATACATAACAGAACATTTAAACCTGTGTGATCAAAAAAAAAGAAAAAATTTACAGTCATTCCAGTAGCTTGATTGGCTGTGGACTTTCTTTGACAGCTTTGCCCCATCGAGTGCCAGCAAAAGTTTCTGGAATACCTCAAATGTGTTCCTCAGAGTCTTGGGATATTCCAAGTTGAGGGCATAAATCAACCCCATCAGAAGCATACAAGCCCTGGTGCGGTTCCCACACCTGGTCAGGACTTCGTTGCCCTCGATCACAATGGGCACTTGATCCTCCTTACTCGTGGGCTCATGGGTAACAATCACCTTCATGGTGTGGTCCATGTGTCCCTCACATTGGTCCTCAATGTTAAAAAGAAAGAAACAAAAGCATTTGCATTTTTAGTGTATTAACAATATGCAATAATATAAGACCAGAGGAGAGGAGGAGGACAGTAGATGAGGAGGAGAATAGAAGGTGAGAAGAAATGAGAACAGGAGGTGAGAAGAGGACAGCAGATGAGGAGAGGAGAACTTTATTTTCTCAATTTTCAAGCCTCCATTTACAAAACTAGCTTCAAAGCACAGACATTTGAAGACACCATCACATCATGTTGCTGTTCTTTCACACAGCACAACACACCACCACAAGCCATGCATGAACTGATCCATATCCTGGCATGAGATGAGAGTATGTGTAACCATGTGACTACTACAGTGGCCCTGACCCTGTGTTGATCAATCATTTAATAACATACCTGTTCCTGGAAGAGCTGTTCTTGCTGTTCTCCAAGGTATTCAATGAGGCAGCAGACAACAGCATCCCTCTTTTTGTCAATGCTCTGGGACTGAAAGGAGATGCATTTTAGTGAGAGGAATTATAGTTGAAGTCAGTTGGATGATGAGACAAGGGAGGAGAAGGATAGGAGAGGGGATAGGAGAGGAGAAAATGAAAAGAGGAGAATATGAGAGGAGAGGACAGGACAATAGGAGAAGAGGAGGAGAAAGGAGGAATAGAAAATGAGTTGAGAGGATGATAGGAAATTAGGAGAGAAGGAAAGGAGAGGAGAAGGATTGAAGATGAGATGAAATGAGAACAGAAGAATAGGAGAAGAGGAGGTTATGAGAAGAATAGAAGATTAGAGGAGAGAAGGACATGAGAAGAGATGGAAAGGAGATGAGGAGAATGTAAGAGATGAGAAGATGATGTCTGTAAACAATTGTTGGAAAAAATTCTTGTGGCATACACAAAGTAGAGGTTCTAACCGAATTCATTTTGACATGAAAACCATGGAGTCATTAAAAAAATGAGATTTACTGACTTTAGAAAGTGTTAAAAAGTTAAAAAGTGACCCAAGCCCACACCAATCCCACACAAGCCCGGTATGGGCTTGCCAAGCGAGGCCCGCAGGTTTGGGTTCACTGCGGGCTCACTGCGGGCTCTCGCCGGAGAGATTATAATCTTATAATCTTATATGATCTTATAATCACGGAGAAATGAATCGAAACGTATTAGGTGTGTTTGATGTCTCCGAACGCCAGCCCAGCTGTGTCACGTAGGCTAGCATAGTAGCCTAATTACCATTCATTGATTGTGTAAACTGTTATATTCTAGCTTGTAAATTTAATAAAGGCTGCTATTAGCTCTACAGTGTTTTATAGCTAAAAACGTTAAAGTGACTTTGTTTCTGTTAAGGGCAAGGAGACGTGTTCCAGACTGTGTTCAAGTCTAACAGAGCAAAGAAAGCTTCAGCTCTTTACAGAGTTTTATGCTGTATCTTACGAGAGGCAGCAGGCTATCATTCTTTCTGGTTTGGAGCAGGTAAGCGAACTACACGATGCAACACAAATAGGTCCATGAAATAACAAACGTGTTACATAAAAGAGAAGCAACCGGCCCTTAAGACTTAGCCTATATACACAAGTTGCTCCACTTTGGAATAGGGGAAGCTCTGATAAGTTATAGCGAGCTATCTGGCTACAACTTAGCCTAAATACAGAATTGAAACAAAAGCAATAAGACACTAACTCTATAACGTAACTGCACATTACGATTTTAATTACAGTAGAATATGTACAAAAACGAATAGAAACCTACTGTAGGCTATTGCTCACAAATATATGATAATTAGTGTGCTTGCCCGAAGGGAAGCACACTATTGTTCTTCGTTTTTTACTATTTTTTTTATTCTAGTAGTTTTTCTTGCAGCTAACTACTCCTCGCCCGATTGAGATAGAGACGCCGTTCAAACACCAAAACGTCCGGCCCGATGCGGTGCAAGCTGCTATGACTTTTCGTGGCGGTACTCCTTGCCACTCCTTTTTTATTCCTCTTTTTCCATCACCTTTTTTCTCCATAGACTTGCATGGCAGAACTTTGAGGCATTATGACATCATAATAGGCTCATTAAACTGGCTTGCACCTGTGATTCACTGACAACTCTCACTGACACCTGCGCACGGTTCCTCTTCTCTCTCTGTCCCTCTCCATTCAACTGTATAACTAGGAATATTAAGAGACACCTTCCATACCAGGGCTCTACTCACTCATGCATACTCACTCATGTTTACTCACTCGTGCATACTCACTCATGCATACTCACTCGTGCATACTCACTCATGCATACTTACTCATGCATACTCACTCATGTTTACTCACTCATGTTTACTCACTCATGCGTACTCACTCATGTTTACTCACTCATGCATACTCACTCATGCATACTCACTCATGTTTACTCACTCGTGCATACTCACTTATGTTTACTCACTCATGCATACTCACTCATGCATACTCACTCATGCATACTCACTCATGCATACTCACTCATGCATACTCACTCGTGCATACTCACTCATGTGTACTCACTCATGCATACTCACTCATGCATACTCACTCATGCATACTCATTTGTGCATACTCATTTGTGCATGCTCATCCAGCAGGGAGAGCTGGAGAGCTGACACCTGCCCCAATTCCAAGGCACTTGTTCTCTCGGTCATGGCCGCAACAGAGCAAGCACACTCTCGCAGTTCGTTCACGAAACGCATTCTAGTTTGAGCTGCAACTTGCCTTGCCTCTCGACTTCACCTGTCATTGCCAAGACGAACGTTAACATCCTTGAACTTGAAAATCTCTAATCTCGACACATGCTGTCAATCAAAAAGAGTTCAGCTGTATGTAAAAGTCTTTTTACTTTACTTTTACCTCTAGCACAAGGTGAGTCGCAGACGACCACGTGGGCCTGACACTGAAGTTCCAAAGAGGAGGTACACCTTTAAGTACCATGTCCAACAAGGAGGCAAAAGACTGAGCGTTTGTAAGCTCACATTATGTCAGTCTTTCAACTGACCAACAGTCGCCTACAGGCAAGTTTTATATAGCCTTATGTTTTCCATTTAACTTTTCATTACATGCATGCTTTTAATGAGATACATTTTCCATAACATATTTACTTAAAGTTACTTATATTTGAAAAAGGTTATTCAAGAAAAGTTAGGCAGTCAGACTGAGGGAACAGAGCAGGTAGCTGAAGTCAGATCTCCATTAGAGGACTTAAGAGGAAAGCATAAGAACAGGTAAGTTATTATCCAAGCCTAGTCTAAGTGTTATCGTGAAAGACTTCATGCTGTCAGGAAACATATTTTTTGCGCTTTGAGATCGATATCAGAAGTGAAGTGCTATGCAATTATAATGTATGATTATTCTTTGTATCGTTTCAACATGTGGATCTTAATGATTGTATGTTAAAACAAATTCAGGCCCCTCCATCATTTATGTATAATCCCCTTGCCAATTATCCTCCACCAGCAACAACACCTCAGCCAACAGCCCTTAGTCCAGTACTTTACCCACCAGCAACACAGCCCCCACCAGCACCCTACCCCTCTTTGATGAGGCCAACTCCATCAACAGGTATGTTTAGTTGCCTGTAAAAATCTTCACCTGCCATAACGCTGTAACGCCATAATCTTAAAACTACATGCAAATGCCAAACATTTGTAGAGCGGCATAAAGGTGGTGGAGATGGCAGGTCAGAAGAGTTTGCATGCCGTCATATAATATGTAGACTACGAGGTAAAACCCTGTTCATTTTTTTTTCAGGTATTGAGAGATACATTGTCAACACTTTGGAGGAAATAAAGGAGAGGCTCACTAATCTTGAGAGATCAGTGGCAGCCATTACTCGACCAACAGGAAGGGATGCCACTTTGCCTGAGGGCTTAATATTACCCCTCCAAACCCCACAGGACCTGGAGATGCTGGAGGGTAAAATGGAGGACGAAATTTGGCGCCGAAATTTGGTATGTCAATGTTAATAGTCAGAGAGAGTGAGCCATTGAAACAATCTTTTGTCGTGAACCCAATCTTTTTAACAGTGCATGTCATTATTATTCGTATTATTGTTATTATTATTTATTTTTGATTCCTGTTTTTTCCCTTCCTGTTAGACCAATTACCTGGCGACCATTGGTGGGCACAACGCCCAAGTCGCAAGAAGGCGAATTCTGGTGACACTGCTTGGGCAGGGTTTGGCCCTTTTAATGAATTGGAGTGGCACTCATGGGAAATATGGAGGACCGAAAGTGCCAAAATTCAATAAATAAATACATCATCAATAATTATTTAAATGTGTCATTAATTAATTTAAATTGGAATTAAATACATAAATGTTATATTAAATGTGTCATTAATTTATTTAATACAATTCATTTTATGTTAAAAAAACGTATTTAATTATTTCACTATTTAATTAATTATGTCATGGTCCTATGTTGCAGCGCATCAATAATTTATTTTATCTGTTACACTCACCCATCAAAGTCAGTGGGCGGATTCCTAATACCTGATTGGTTAACCTGCACATAAAGTCAAGGCTTATCGATTCCAGACATTTGGATTGACGCAGGCCTCATTCCTAAACACTCGGTGTCAAACAAAACTTTTTCTTAGACGCTAAAAATCCAGAGCGTGCGAGGTTTCGATTTCTACTGCAAGTTCAACCTCAACTTAACACCTACGACCTCCTGTAAAGGTAAGTGCTATCTTCTGCTATTTTATGTTTTGCAGTTAACTTAGAACTGTTGTTACATAGACAAAGTGTAGGGGCTAGCCTACTGTTATTAGCGACGGTTGCTACTAAAACGTAATGCCATTTGCTACGGTTGATTGACGGGGACGGGAATGTATTTGTTTTCTCCTCTTTTACCCGGACGCATTTAGGTCTCGAAAAGAGGAAATGTCCGTGTAAAAGAGGACGTCTGCCTTAGTGCCTTGTCTTGTGTTTCAGTTGCTTGATGTTTGACTGTGTAAGGAATGTTGTTGACTTGCTAGTTTGTCATAAACAGCTGCTAGCAAGTAGCCGCTAGCAAGACATCCATGTTATTGTGATAGCCGTGTTGGCTAGGTTGCAAACAACTTCCCTAACAGTCAAACATCACCAAGTTCATTGTCAACATTAAAATCGCTATACATGCTAAATAACCTACAATTTCACTTATGTGGGCCTATATGATCATGAGGTCAGAATGCACACAAAAGTGTACCAAATAATACACACTTGATGCAATAGGCTACATGCTGTTGGAGCCTGAGGGTGGATCTTGAGCTAATTCTTTTATTTTTAGTGAAGGAAAAATAATTATTCCATGAATTAAGACAAAACATGAATGTGAATGAATTTTACATCTGTCAAATTATGTAATTCATACTTATGGAAATAACTATGTAGTGTAGTCATATAGTCAGATACGGACAATAGGTCTACATAGCCCTGTATAATCAATGCAATGATGTCACCATGTAGTTTTCAATAATATCTTGCTGTAGGCTAATATTATTTATATATGCCATTTGTTAAGTGTTCAAAAAGCTGGAACAAGCTGGTAAAAAAGGGAACCTTACAGATGTTTTTTTATTACTATCATAGATAAATATACCAGTAGCCTATCGTATCGTATTTGTGGTATTGTATTGTGGTATCGTATTGTAAGTATAGGGTTTGGTGATATTTTGGCATGTATAGTATCGAAGTCATAATTTTGGTATCGTGACAACCCTAGTGTCAACCATATACTTCATCAGTTTCAGTGACATTGCGTTTTTGGTATGGTGCAGATTGGCATTTTGTTAATGTCTGCTAAATTAATTAATGTGTGTTTCTTTTTTCCTTCAGGTTTACCTACAGAGAGGCAAAACTGGGAACCATAGCAACATCCATACATCCATCATCCAACGTCCATTTGTAGTTCCACGTTGGTGGGATGAACTGCCTAGCACTACCAGAGCAGGGGTTCAGATGTCATGCCTTATTTGAAAAAAAGGATGTTCTGTAATGCACTGCCGTTGTAACACAGCTATGCACCATGTAGTACACTAGTAAATGTGATCCATGGACCCACACCTGGCAAACTAAGCACCGGAGCAGCCAACACAAAGCAGATCAGGACATGCCATGCCCCCCACTTTACGCCGCTCTTCCCCCTCACTATGGCTCCCTTGAAATATCCCTTAGAACAGGCATGCAATTGTTAACATATTTACTACACATTTGTTTACATATCCACTACAAACATGTTCCTACCTAAACTGACATGTTAACAGCAAATATTCAACCATTCTAGGAAGTCTAGTTTTGAATAATTTAAAAGTGTATTGGAATATACTTATAAAATTGTCAAATGTTCTGTTGAACAACTTTAGATGAAGCCTTTTTTAAAGAGAATGTTCAGCACTTGAGGTCTTCAGGTAAAAAGCATTTCCGTACCAAAAACACTCATTGTTACATTTTACTGTTACTTAGGGCCTGATTTACTAATATGCGAGCGCTTCTTAATCTGCGTTCGCAAATTAACGCACGGTGTTTTTGCGCATTTTACTTGGTATTTATCAAGCCAGATCTGCGCTGGGCAAACTGTGCTTACTCCGCCCTTTAAAGAGCCTGATTTACTAAGATTGATTTGCGAACGCATCTTTGCCAGGCGCACATTAACGCACGGTGATTCCCCGCATTTTCCGTGATATTTATCAAGCCAGATACGCGCTGGGCAATCATTATTTAGCGCACCGTTAAAAGACTGGAGAACTTGCCAGCAAGTTACTGCCACCATGGAGATTCGAGGAAGAAAAAAATAAGGTTCAGCGAATAGATAGCGAATAGATAGCGAGATAGATATATTGGTTCACGTTCGCTCAATCACTGAACCTGATTCAATGGGTTATATTGTTGTTTTGCCCGCCATCATCTACAGCGAGATGTTTAAAAGAACCCGATTATAAATAATATGCTATTGGTGGCATTAATGCATAAACTGTCTATTATAACAATATATATGTGTACATGGCGAGATTAATACGTTCTACAAGGGACATGGGTTCACTACAATATATCCCCACTGAAACAAATACATTTACCAAGTAGACAGGCCTCTCCAAAATCACCGTTGCTCAATCATGGATAAATGGCACTATTCCGAAAGATAAAACTGTCATGGACAGACCATTTCCACGTAAGTAATGGTCATGTTGGCATCACATATGACCTGGACATTCATTGAATATGTGTGCTTTCTGTTTCGGTAAACGTGTTCGCGGATTGAAGGTGGGACTGTTTGCATGTGGGTGCGATCAATTTCTCCAATTACGTTCGGAAAGTTTAATTTCATATATATGAATATATGAATTATACGAGTTGAAACAAATATTTCTGTTCGCTGTCTCTGTCTATGTCTTTGCCTTGCTGCTGCCATATCAACGTTTTCAGACTCAGTGGAAATGCGCTGGGTTAAGACGTGCTTTTATGAGGCGGAGAATTAGCCAGCAAATCAGAGATGTGCGCTCGCCGGGCAGTTTAGTAAATACCACGCAGTTCATCATTAGGCGCACTCCTCCCATTAAATAGCGCTACACGCCTACGTTACCACCCACGTTTCCGAACCATCCCACCTGTTTGCAGGTACACACCCTCAAAGCGTTAATATGCGCCTGCGCCAGCTTAGTAAATACCGTTTTTCGTTACGACCGCTATTTTACGCCAGAAAATGGGCGCAATCCTGTTAGTAAATCAGGCCCTTAGTGTTACATACTACTGCATAAAATCATAACATGTATAAATTATTGGTTCCACAGAAGACAAACTGAGAATTGTTATAGTTGGTAAAACTGGATCAGGGAAAGTGCAACAGGGAACACCATCCTTGGACACAGGGATGCTTTTGACGAGGATGCCTGTTTCTGTGACCAAGCAGTGTGTCAGAGATGATGGAGAAGTGTTAGGAAGGCGTGTCTCTGTGATTGACTGCCCTGTAAACTTTGATACATTTATGGATGAGAATTAGTTCAAAACTGAGATAGAGAGATGCATTGGTCTGTCTCTGCCAGGACCTCATGTGTTCCTTCAAGTGATCAGACTAGGGGTGAGATTTACAGAGGAGGAAGAAAATGCTGTGGAATGGATTAAACGTAATTTTGGCGAACAAGCCGCTCTATATACAATTACTGTTCACTCATGTGGATGACTTGGGAGACAAAACAGTAGAGGGATATATTGCAAAATGCCTTCAATTCAGAATGGTCATGGGGAATGGGGGGTATCTTGCATTCAATAATAAAGTTAGGGAAAACTCCCAGGTCAAGAAGTTATTGAAAATGATGTTAAAACTGAATCCTAATCCATTCTACACAAATGACATGTACAGAAAAGCTCAGGAAAAGATTGAAGAGGAGGAGAGGATGAGACAGGAAGAGATTAAGAGGAAAGAGGAGAAGTAAAGTGGAAACAGGAAGAGGAGATCAGGAGGAAGAAGGATAAAAGGGAAAAACAGGTTTCCATGATAGGTGGTGGACTGATGGTTGCAGGAGGGGTAACAGCAAGAGTAGTAACTGAAATTGTCCTGGCACCTGTAATTTTAGGGGTGGCTGGTGCTGCAGGCTTGATAAGAGCAATTGGATACTTTGTGAAGCTTAAAACAAGAGAGCAATAGATGAGTGCATTATATCAAACTGTAGAGTGGATCATTATTATGATTAAAACAACAAATAGTGCATGTTGTGTTGATGCTCTGTTATGATTAAGACACATAGTGCATGTTGTGTTGATGCTGATTCAGACACATAGAGCATGTTGTGTTGATGCTGATTCAGACACATAGAGCATGTTGTGTAGATGCTCTGTTATGATTAAGACACAGTGCATGCTGTGAAGATGCTGATTAAGACACATAGAGCATGTTGTGTAGATGCTCTGTTATGATTAGGACACATAGTGCTTGTTGTGTAGATGCTCTGTTATGATTCAGACACATAGAGCATGTTGTGTAGATGCTCTGTTATGATTAAGACACAGTGCATGTTGTGTTGATGCTGATTCAGACACATAGAGCATGTTGTGTAGATGCTCTGTTATGATTAGGACACATAGTGCTTGTTGTGTAGATGCTCTGTTATGATTAGGACACATAGTGCTTGTTGTGTAGATGCTCTGGTATGATTGTTTATTATTAATCAGCCATAAAACTTCCATGTATCAGTATCAGATTAGTTTCTCTCTTTGTTATTAACATCTGTAAATTTGTTATTTGTTGCTTTTTTTTATCTTGTTTGCTTGTTTATCACTGAAATAAATGAACATTCCACCAGATCCAGTGGTCTTCTTTGTAAGGCCTATCCTCAGGCCTATCCTCTTCTGTGAAAACCACATGCAAAGAAATCATCTCAAACGTGTCATGCACTTCACAATAAAATCACCTCATGGATCATTATTAAACCATTGATTGAGTGGCAAATTACATCTTGACCCTTTAAATGATGAAGGGAGAATTACAATTTGAATCCAATCAGTCAAGAGAATCTCTAAAGCAGTCAATCTAGCGACCCCTGTTCTAGAACCTGTCCCAGTAGTCTTTAACAGTGCTGATTCTGTAAATGGGAATAAACATAGTGGCTTAGACCTAAACAATTCCAACCAATCAACACGTCCCTTCTGTGCTCCTGAAGCATCGTGTTGATTGGCTAAAATTATGAATGGATTGGATTTGCAAACCACACCTCTAAGCCAGAGCTACTGTCTGGGACTCCTGTGAATGGAGGAGGTCGGTGAGCTGAGAAAGCCGGCGCTCCGTCTCACTCAACACAAGCCATCTCCCTCAGGTACAAATGGTGCCCTCCTAATTGGCCATATACACAAAGTCAGCTGTGAGTCAGTGGTACAGGTTACATAAGTAGTTTAAATGTTTAAAGTAACTACAACCTCAAACTATTCCTGCTACTGTATAAAGTAGAAGCCATTTTGCCCTAAGCAATGATGGTAATACACATGGACACATTACACATTAAAAAATATATAGGGATAACAACCTAGCATCATTATTTATTGGATTAAAAACACAACCATTTTCGCCTTCTCTGTTGGGATACATGATGCATCTCATAGATGTGGCCACCAGGGATCACTGTTGTCCATCGCCTGATGCAGTGCACTCCTATTCATACTGCACTTTTCCAGAAGGAATGAATCAGTGACCTCTGTTTGAGTATATTACTCTGTTTCACCTCCTCTGCCTTCTGCCTGTAAGCTTCTCAGTCTGTGTGTGACTCTCGTGGCAGTAAAGGTGTTCCCACCATCAAGGTCAACCAGCATTTTGCGTTTGATCAGGAAGCAGTCTGTCACTGAACTGACAGAGAGACTGGGAAACTTCTGTAAGCATGCAAAACCTTTCACTGTCTGGAAATGTCAGGAATATGTTTCCTGTGCTTTGTTTTGTAAGTTTGTTATGCAAATAACTTTTGCCAACTTGGTTCAAATTTGTAGAAAGTTTATGATTTGGGTTTATTGCTTTGATTTTAATTGGCAACATGAGTTACTGTAATATTTTTGAGAGTTTAGCCTTATTCTACTTTCCTTTTCTCCACAGTGTTTAAAGTTCAGAGTATTGTGCCTCCTGAACCTGAGCCCAGAGATGAGTTCTTACAAGCTACACACACCCGGCCGGAAGCCTGCCGGTACTATTATTACTTTGCACTCAAAAAAGTTCTTTAGTAAACTGGTATGAAGAACAGCCATGGAAGGTAAACCTAAGGTGTGTGTTTGCTAGTATGAATGTTTATGCTGTAAATGTGTGTGTGGTGCGTTGTGTGTATGAGTCTTCTAGTATGTGTGCCCTCCCCCCAGATTCCCGACCTTTGACACTGGACCCAAACACGGCGCACAGGGAGCTTTGCCTGTCTGAGGGCAACAGGAGGGTAACACACTCTGACGAGTACCAGTCCTACCCCTCTCATCCCGACCGCTTTGACGGCTGGGGGCAGGTGCTGTGCAGATAGGGGATGTCTGGACGCTGCTACTGGGAGGTGAAGTGGAGTGGGGAGGAGGTCTCCATCGCCGTCTATTACAAAGACATCAGCAGGAAAGGACATGGCCATGAATGTGGCTTTGGATGCAACAATCAGTACTGGAGCCTGGACTGCTCCAAATCTGCAAACCCTTTCAAACACAATAACGAGGAGACTGAACTCCCTCTAGTGGCCAGCTCCAGAATAGGAGTGTATGTGGATCACAGGGCAGGAACTCTGGCCTTCTACAGCATCTCTCAGTGTGGACACATGTGTCCAATTTCCGATTTCAGTCCGATTTAAATCGGAAATTGGACACATGTGTCTCCTCAAATCTAGATTTCTTGTGTCCGACTTGAGTCCGACTGGACTCCGATGTAAACCCCTGGATACACCATTCGATTCCGCTGGGAAACCAACTAGACACGCATGTGTCTCTCAAATCTAGAGTCCAATTGGACAACAACAACTTTTGCACGTGCTTGAGATCCTGCCCACAGACATATACATGCATAATATGTGTCTATGATATGATAATCGCTGCTAGACGCTCAGTTCTTGTGCTCCCTCTCATTCACGTTGAAATACTGAAACCGAAACTGAAACTTTGAAACTGGAACGCAACTGTTTTGGACAGAACGCGCTAATTCAGTGAACAAATATTTTCATATTACTTTTCCACCAGTTGTTAGTCATGTAATCCATTCATATCGATGTGAATCAATCAATACTAATACAACTTTAACTGTGGTGTGTTTTTGTTTCATTTCACAACGTATTTACTGTATAATCAACGGTAGCAGATGTAAACATTCCGCATTTGATTTGAACTGACGTGGCCAAGATCTCGATTTGTCACTGCCATGTGCTTTGAGATAAAGCAGTTAACCCCCCATGGAGACCCCATGGAGAGAATCGGATCGGATCGGAGTACTGCCATCATGTGCACGCACTGTCTGACACAATGACCCTCCTGCACAGAGTCCAGTAGTGATGGCGAAATGAAGCTTCATGAACCCTCGAAGCTTTCCAGCCAGACGTGTTGAAAAAAGGTTCACTACTCGAAGCGTCGTTCGCTCTCTAGTGACACCTGCAGGTCAATAAAAATACGGTGTAAGAAAGATTTTCTCGGGACAGTGAATTTGTTAAATTTGTTGTGGTGCGCAAGGCCTGCTAAAATAACATGCACACAAACGTATGGTGGAAGAAAACGTTTCTCCATTAATTCAAATTTCATAGTAGGCGAATACAATAAAGGCTTTATTTTTGTATTCTTTGTTCTAATAATAGTTCGATCTGTAAATTAAGGATTACATGGTGGCACAACGGTTAGCGATGTCGGCTGAAACGTGGGACTGTTTAGTTTCGAGTCCTGACCAAAGCGAATTTTAAACGGTGCTTTACATTAAAAAAAAAGCCTGTAAATTATCTTTACTCTCTATGCCGTTAGAACAGAGTGAAAGTGCTTTTGGAATACTGGTCAGTACTTTGGTAAAACCAATAAGTGCTTCTGGACAACTGGTCAGTGCAGGGCACTGAAAAGGGGGAGAAATCCCTTATCAAAAAGTCCTTTTGGATTCCAATAGAGGAAATCCTGTAGGATTCCTATCATATTTTGGAACCGGAATCCCATAAAAAAAATCCTACTGGATTTGAATTCCTATAGGATTTCGGTTCCAAAATATGATAGAAATCCTGTAGGATGTTACTAAATTAAATCCAGTAGGATTACGAAATTCCTATAGGATTTCAGTTCCAAAATCTAATAGAAATCCTGTAGGATTTTCTGTAGGATGGAATCCCACAGATTTCATTCTTACCGGTTTTACGTTTACAGGATTTTTAAATCCTATAGGATGTTACTAAATTAAATCCTGTAGGATTATATAAAATTACTGCATTTAAATAAATCAGTTCCCAATAACAGTGACATGAAGTAATGACATTTATTAGATATAAATACATAAATTATAATTAATCAGTTTGTGTGTGTGTGTGTGTGTGTGCGTGTGTGCGTGCGTGCGTGCGTATGCATGCGTCAGTCAATGTGTCCGCCTCTTCTCCATCTTCTCCTCATCCGCACATTTTTGGGAGATGGCCCTCTTTACCTCCCCCTGGTCAGTGCCATATCTTTTTGTGATGTAATCTGTGGAAACAAAAACAGCAGGGAAGTTAAAGAATACGTTAGTTAGTATTCTAACTATGTTTGTAGCCGTTTTTATTAGTTTGCTGGTCAGATAGTTTTGGCATCCTCCCAGGAGATGTTTGCCATTGCCAGAATCGACTCAGTAATCAACATACATTTGGGTAAATAAGATATAACCATGATTGAGCCTTTCAGTGCCCTCTACATGTACTGGCACCCATGTTAAAGAGGTACTTAAGTCAATATATCAATCATACATTGTAAGGGATGGAGAAAGGGTTTTACTCACTTATAATATCGCTGATGTTGGCTGGGTTGAGCTGGGGCTTTGCCACTTTTCCCAGGAACGCATTAGATTGCCTTCCCGTGTACGAGTGACTGGCCAGCACACTCCGCCCAAAAACCGCCAGCAGAAGGTCCTTGGTGGCCTTTTTCGGGTCTTTCCACTTTACATGTGCATATTGCTGTTGCGTTATTGCAGTTGAAGGTCCAATGTGAACCTGTGGTGATGGCCCTGGTGTTGGTGGTGCTACTGGCCCTGGTGTTGGTGGTGCTACTGGCACTGGTGTTGGTGGTGCTACTGGCACTGGTGTTGGTGGTGCTGCTGGTGTTGGTGGTGCTGCTGGTAGTGGTGCTGCTGGTGTTGGTGGTGCTGCTGGTACTGGTGTTTTGTGGTCTGTACAGAAAGGGATAATTCACAGGGCATTCCAAAACACATACATTCCATTTGCTTTGAGTACCGGTATAAAAGTCTTACTTGTAATTATATGTTTCTCCAGCCGATTAATACGGTGGTGATGATATCAATTAATAAATGTTTTATTTCTTCCAGCTGGTGTGTTATGACCTAGAGAGAGAAGAAAATTATGAGTTGGTCTGAGGGGCAAAACTTCCCGGTTAAGGACAACAAACACGACTAGGAAAGACTGTATCCATGTGTCAGAAACAATAGCACACATACAGCTCTGAGTTCACTTACGGCTTCAGCAGAGGACTTTATCAGAACAGCCTGTGGAGAGGAGAGGAGGACAGAACCACATATGTTAGGAAAGACTGTATCCATGTGACAAACATTAGAACACATACAGCTCTGAGAACCATTGGAGTTCACTTACTGAATCAGCAGAGGACTTTATCAGACCAGCCTGTGGAGAGGAGAGGAGGACAGAACCACATACATTGTATGTTAGGAAAGACTGTATCCATGTGACAAACATTAGAACACATACAGCTCTGAGAACCATTGGAGTTCACTTACTGAATCAGCAGAGGACTTTATCAGACCAGCCTGTGGAGAGGAGAGGAGGACAGAACCACATACATTGTATGTTAGGAAAGACTGTATCCATGTGACACAAACAATAGTACACATACAGCTCTGAGTTCACTTACGGCTTCAGCAGAGGACTCTATCAGAACAGCCTGTGGAGAGGAGAGGAGGACAGAACCACATACATTGTATGTTAGGAAAGACTGTATCCATGTGACACAAACAATAGTACACATACAGCTCTGAGAATCATTGGAGTTCACTTACTGTATCAGCAGAGGACTTTATCAGACCAGCCTGTGGAGAGGAGAGGAGGAGCAAAGTAATCACAAGTAATTCACTGATGGAACAAATACTGCTCTGAAAACCCACAAACAAAATGCCTGTACACTTACATGGTATTCCCTAAGCAAGTTGCTTGCCAAAGACCTCTTTTTTTTTTTTTTGGCAGGGACACACTCTTCCTGTAAGAGATGAGAGGACATGATTATGAGTGACAAATTAGATATTCTACCCTGTATCTGTCGCTAAATTAATTGGGTTCTATGGGTTTTCCTGAAAAAGAAGTGTATATATACCACAAGCACTTAGATCAACAGGAGCGATTTTTTTTTTACACTGGGATGGAATCAGTAAGACCTTCCATCAGGTTACCCATACCACTACTTCAGCAGCATGTTTCCATACTGTTGGATTTCACATATGCTCACCTCATCATTGACGATGTCAGGTAAATATTGTGCAGGGGGGCGTTTTTCCCTCTGCCCACGGCCTTTAGGCCCGGATGCTGTGGTGGGGCCTCGTTTCCCCAGCTCCAATTTTGCGAGTGCCTTTAGCAAAGCATTTCTACCCCCTGATAAAGATAACAGCAACATGTAACTCATTACAGTTCCTAGAGGTTTCTTAGCAAGACATTGTTCCTGAAAAGTGGCATCTGTGAAATCAACATACACATTTTTTTCTATTTCCTATTGATTCGTACTACTGTTATATTGACTGCTGTCATTAAAAGAAACACATGAACATCATAATTCATTTAAGTGTTTGTGTCCGTGTCCGCTGCCGCGGCGCCCCCCCCCCCAAGCTGCAAACCTAGGGGAAACACTGCGTAGGATACTGTGTATATACTTCAAACCATTACCTACCTAACTGTACAATTCTTGCTGGGCTGGACTCCTCCAAATACTCAACATCACAAATCTGCCCAATTTTCATTTCCCCATTCATGATTTTTTTTACTGACATTACATCCCATGTTGGGGGATCTTCTATCCACTGAATCAACATGTGGATGTTGTTAGTCTGGGGAAAGATGGGAGAAATGTGAACCAAGACTGTTTTCTTCTTTTGGGTAATGTTAGTGATTTTTAACATGTAAAGAACAAAAGAAATAAAGGGGAGACACAACATTTGCTTCAGGTTAAAATATGTATTCGTGCGTCCGAAGAGTTGACTTCATGACACATTGTCGCGAGCACGGTTATGAAACTGCGTGAGCTTAACATTAAACTGACATTGCAAACAAAGCTGCAGTGCTGCTGTACGTTACTGGAAGCTATAAAGTATATACAGGACATAACGTCAAGTTTGTGCCGGTCATTTAACTCAGGTAAATAGTCAGTTAATAACAATCACTCCCGCAAACGGGATATTGTGAAATCAGTTGCGCTAGCTAGCTAACTCTTACATTAACTGTTGTCGCTAGTGCTAGCTCTAAATAGCTCCATTGTAACCAATATCGTTTATAGTAATATAGTTGTTACTTTATGTAACAAGGCATACTGCTGGGGCTTAAGAACAGTTTAATCCATTATTATTAAACTATTAGGCATAAACAATTGTGGCCTACTTACGGTCATTGCGTGTCTTCTTATTTTCAACGACATTTCTTTAACTGACCTTTTTTGACGTACAGAACATCATAGAGCTACTTCGAATACTGTCGGCGGAGCCTCAGATTCCGAGTGTTCCTCGCGCAGGTGAGCGCTCTGAGTTCAGTGGCTCAGAGGGGCCGATAACGGTATCAAACGCCAAACACATTAACTATGTCAATGTCAATTTTATAGCCGCACCAGAGTGCTTCACATACAACTAAGTGCAATAAGCAAGGAATGAAGGCACACACACACGAACAGAAGGGCAATAGTTAAAATAAATTAAGAAATGCAATAGAGAATAACATTAACCACATATATTGTTAAAATCTTAAGTTAGTTAAGTGAAAAAGTACTATCTTAATAGCAGACTAATCTTATTCACACTATGTTATTATGCTCTTAGTTTTCTTCCGAGAAGTATAACCAAAGCAAAAAGGCTTGCTCCAAATATGGAAACAGGAGCGGATAGAGTGCCGTGCAAAAAGGGCCGATATAAAAGGTAAATATGAAGGAAAGATATGTTTTATTAATCCTGTCAGGGAAGGGGGGTAGGAATAGTAAACAATATGTACATAAAACCTACAGTAAATAACTAACAGTTTGAATTAAAAAGATAAGTAGAGTAAAGCAAAATAAAAATAATTGTGACCAAGGCAACAACCTGCTTATTCAGATTTCTAGATCCAGATGGTTTAAGTGAGGTGCCAAAGACCAGCAAGTGGCGGACCAACCACTCCACTGAGCCTCATCACATCCATGTCGACAATGATGATGAAGACGGAGATATTTCCCAAGACAATTCAGACATTTATTTTCAAGCTGATTCTCCACACCCAAATCTAGACATGCCCAATTCACACACAGATTCCATGGATTCCCCATTACACCCTGGCTCCGAGGTAACATTGGCTCAGTGCATAGTTTTAATCCTGGCCTTTGCCCTGAGACACAGTTTGTCATCCAAGGCCATTGAAGACCTGCTAAAATTGTTAAATATTGTTTTACCACCCATGAATATCTTGCCACACTCTCTACACTTGTTCAACAAATTCATCCAAGAGCCATCAGATCACATAATAGTCCATTTGTTTTGCAAATGTTGTGGTGCAAATTTACCAAAACAAACATCACTCTGTGTACACTGTGGTGATGACACAAACAAGGACAATGTGAAAGATGGGGATTTCTTCATTAGTCTCTCCATAGACAATCAAATTAAGGACATCCTCCAAAAAGAACACCTTAGTGATTGTGCACCACCAGGTGATATCCTCAGAGAGACCAAGTACAGACCTGGGGACATTTCTTTATTATGGAACTGTGATGGTGTGCCCATTTTCAACTCCTCATTTAACTCCCTATGGCCGATCCGTTGCGTTATTAATGAGCTTCCCGCCGAAGTCCGGTACAAAAATATACTGCTTGCTGGTGTTTGGTTTGGGCGAGGGAAGCCAGACATGTCAACATTTCTCCACCAATTTGTGCAAGACATAAAAAACACAAATACAAATGGTATCACCTGGAAGCATCCTCACACTGGCTTGATGCAAATTTCAAGGGTTTTTCCTAGTGCCTGTACATGTGATGCAGTGGCAAAATGTTTGCTCCAAGGCATACACCAGTTCAATGGGTCCTATGGCTGTGGATGCTGCCTTAATGAGGGACGAGTTGTAGCCAAAGGTCGTGGGTTCACACGGGTGTATGACGACGTTCCTGCTCAGTTAAGAACGCACGAGCATATCATAAGCAGTGGAGAAAAAGCGATTCGGAGCAATATCGAGCACGTTCTTGGCGTCAAAACAGTTTCCCCACTAATCCTTCTTCATAGCTCTGGATTTGGCTTTGATATGGTGAAAAGTTTTCCAGTCGACTACATGCATGCCGTTCTGCTTGGAGTCACTAAGCACTTTTTAGACCTCTGGTTTAACAGCAAATACCATGACAACCCCTGGTACATTGGGACATCTAAAAACAAAGTCGACCAAAAACTTCTATCCCTTACACCACCATCCGATGTCCCCAGAGTGCCACGCACTGTGGGGAGTGCTCAAAAATGGAAAGCAGCTGAATGCCGTAGCTGGCTACTTTATTACAGTTTACCCGTTTTAAATTCTATCTTGCCCAACAAATATTTAAAACATTGGCTATACCTTGTAAATTCTATATTCCTCCTCCTTAAAGACACCGTGTCCGAAATTGACTTGGCCTGTGCCTCACAGAACATTAACAAATTCGTAAGTCAAGTTAAACAATTTTATGGAATATCCCAAATGTCATATAACATACATCAATTGACCCATCTCCAATTCTCAGTTAGGTTACATGGACCCTTATGGTCTAACTCTGCCTTTGCTTTTGAAGGCCACAATCAAAAGCTTACGCGTTTGTGCCATGGCACCCAATCCATACCACAACAGATTGCGTACCGATTTTCCTTGCTGCAGTCCTTACCGATGCTCTTGGACAAGTCAAGAAGTGACAGTGATCTGACACATTCAATTGACAGCATAGTGCATGAATGGATTGCTGGATATCCCTCAAGAGTTAAGGCGTTAAAGCTGGAAAACATTGTGTTACTAGGGTGTCCACACCACAAAAAACTTGACAATGTTGAGCAGTCCTTGATAACTCCATTGTGGGGACCTCAGGCACATCAGTTGCTCAATATTACAATCGTGCTGTGATGAAAGGAAAAGTTTTTACAACCGAGAATTATGGTACAACGAAAAAACATAATAGCTACACAGTAGAATTAAAAAATGGAAGCATTGGCAAAATAATTTCCATCCTAAGCATAAACAGCAATGTGCCTGTGTTTGTCATCAAACTTTTCAGATCTGAAAATGCATTTTTTGCATCTGAGACAGTGGGGCATATCAAAATAGTTAGTGTAACCCCTGCTACAGTTGCAGTGAAACACACTGATGTAATCAGAAAGGTTGTATTTATGAAAATGGATCAAATCATGTACACATCTCTTCAGCCAAATAGTATCGAAATCGATTAATTAATTACTAATTGCATTTTATCTTTTTGAACTTCCCTTACATGCATTGTACATTACCTTGTTTTTTATATTGTTGTTTGTTGTTGAATATCTTCTCAAAGGATGAATAAAGTTAAATTCATGAAGACATGGCGTTATTGTCTCTCTCGCTGCGTTGACTCCTTTTGGGATTCACATCAGTGACATTACTTACCAGCAATTACTTGCTGGGCACTGAGTTTCGACTTCCTCTTCCACAGACAGTAAGAGACAGGGGGCAACACAACACGTACAAGTCATGGAAATGTAAAAAGTAAGTAAAAGTATACAAAACAGCTTGATCGTCAACTAATTAACTAACTACACAAGCTATGCAAACCCCCTCTAAGACACAACATGGGTCAAAAAAAATCTATGCATTTCATCATTTAATACATGTCTTGCTTTTGATAACCATAAATCATTGTTTTTGTTTGCCCCTTCTCAATTTATGCGAGACACGTGGAGTTGGCAGGTACATTAGCTAATATTAGCTAGCTAGAATAGAATGGCATGGCATACAGACACGTGTTGACCTAACTATCGTTAGCTAACAATTGCTGACTGAAATGACATGCATGTTGAACTAGCAATGGCTTAAATAGTTAACACACAAGCACACATATACCTGCACACATTCACTTACAAACACACACACACACAAACACACACACAAACACACACACACTTTGTGATCTGGTGGAGATCCAGTGCAGTCAGCTGCAATCTGGCAACCCCTTTAGAGGCCCATCCACATGGCCATCCACAACGATAATGACAACTATAACTAAAACAATATAATTGTCCGCACTGACCAACCATCAGAAAAGCCTCTCACAAATATCATTCATTGTTTTAATCCCAGGCCTTAAAATTGATTGATTCTGATTGGCTGACAGTGTTTTCTATCGTTCATACAATCGCTCTGACAGTGATTTCCACTGTTATCTCTCTTCATTTCGTTGTGGTTATAGTGTGAAGTGTGGATGTTGCTGTTCTTATGCCCTAGAGCCATGGGGGTCAGTGACGCTGGGGACACTTTTGACAACCACCATTTTCATCCCCACCACTTTTGACAACAGAAAATAAAATCTCACCACATTGAAAGGAAAGCTTCTCAAAATGTGTTTCGTTCAGTTTGTTTGATGGGAAATGAAATCTTGATCCTCTAACATAAAGTGAGTGAATTATATGAAATCAACATTTGTATTCGCTTGTGTGTGTGTGTGTGTGTGTGTGTGTGTGTTCTCTATTTTCTGCAAAGATAATAAACATGTAACTGCACTTGCAGGTTGTAGCCATAATCGCAAATAGCAACTGAACTGCATAGGATACAGGTGAAAACTGATTTTTAATTTTAAACATATAGAAATACATTGTATTAACAAACTGCATTAAAATGAAAATATACATTACAATAAATTGCATAAATGTAAACATATTGATGGATTCTTAAAAAAGCTAATAGCCTGTAGGTATTTGATTCCACATTCAAAGTGACCATGCTATTGACATATAACTCTGACGTTGATGTTTCATTCCCACAAATCTGTTGAACCTTATCCTCCAAAAGTTTGTAATAGTTGAAGGCAACTGTGCGCTACTCACAGGAATTGTAGTTGAGGAATTGTGTAAAGGGCAGTCAGATTTGGGAACGCTCAATGTCACTGGCCAATTGAAACCTCAACCATCTCCAGACTTCTGTGAGTTTTTGCGAAAAGAGAACATTGTAAAACTCTGTTCGGGTTCTATCAATTAAAAATCTTTCTTTCATTAAAAAATAGCATGTTTGTTGAACATATTTCAAAGAGGCTATACTAAGCTAGCACTGCTGACTCCGGAATTAGTTTTTGTTAGCCCTGGCACCCACTGAAGGTCTGCTAGTGGTTACAATGGAGCTATTCATTAATGACCGCCAGTCAGATGCCATCACCTCTGTTCCAGTGCATTATGTTCATCTAAAATACATTTCTACATATTTCATAAGCGTTTTGTCTTCCGAGTGTTATGTGCTTTTAAAATTGTCTGACAGAGTTTTCAAAGTGTTTCTACAAAGTTTTGTTCGATTTGTCAAAATAATCCCAAATAAAAGTGTTGCTGTGTGTTCTAAAAAAGTCTTCAAAAAGTTGGATATGGTGTAATTATACTAGCAACTATGGCCTGGCTAAATCTCTAACTAGTTATCTACTAAATCGCTCCTGCTCTGAATCCTGTCTAGCATATATCACTTATAAATAAAAGTGGACTTGTGACGTGTGGATAACTTTCAGTGGAACCTACATGAGGTGAGCTAGTTACAGCTACGTTTGTTGAACACATGCAGTAGTTGGGTTATTTTACTGCTAGGCCCATAGATGTATGGCTAACATCATGAAGTAAGAGTGTCCGCTGTGAAGTGCGCTCGACTGGATTCCTGTTTCTGTCATCCGCGGGCATTAACCTAACACAGGTGATTTTAATGTTCGCTATGCTATTTAAAAATAAAATGTGCATTATCCTGCACTGGACTTGAACCTCAACACTCAGATACAGGAGTTGGCAGAGTTAAAAATTGACACCAAGAGCCCTTGAGTTTGTTATGTGTCTCTTTCACATCTCTTAAAGTTGTTGGGAAGGTTTTGTCACTTCAGACTTCTGTGTCAGCTGGCTACAGATACATCCACTTGTTTTTAACATGTTTTATCATTTTAGTTTAGCCCTAAACAATCCCTAGCTTTGGTGCATTTATATTGGGATAAGTTCATCATAACAGCAAAAGGCAGACACACAGTCACCCAGTGACAGATAGGACCATGTCAAATCCCATCTCTGTTCCCAGCACTTTTTAAACCAAACTGACACCCATGGCTTAAGCAAAATTTAAAACTAGTTTTTCCAGTTATCATGATAGTTCTTAGTGGTAGTGTGGGCAGCCTTGAACCAACCCCAGCAAAGAGTCACCTGCCGTCTGAATCAAGTACTTTAATGTTAATTTAACCTGGAACTTTACTTTACATTCACGTAGTGCTAGCACTGTAAAAAGCTATGAATCAAGTCAGCAATACAAAGATACACACACACAAACGTACACGCGTGCGCACACACACACACACACACACACATTCACACAAATATTCACACACATACAGTTGTACATGGGGGCAATCAGCCCCAAACAGCCCAACTACAAACAGAACCGCTTTACAAAACAATGTACCATACGCAAATTCAAGATATGACACCGAATGTAAAAAATAAACAACAATAACGAGCATAAATATCAATTAGACTGATTTCGATGTCACTCAAATGAAACATTAATACCATCATTATATTAGACTATAATTTGTAGCAGAAGACTTGGTCCACTCAAAAGAAGGTAGGAAAGGAAAGCACATTAATCTGTCACTGTTTCGGCCAGGCAGAGGAGGACTAGAAGCTTCAGGCAAACTGACCAGCTGGGGGACACGAGAGGCCACTGGGGCAGAAGCATCATATACAGGCCAGGGTCTAGTACTGGGTGTGTCATCACAATGTAGAGTCAGCTCATAGTGTCAGACAGGAGAGCAAGTATGTGTGTGTGTGTGTGTGTGCGTGTGTGTGTGTGTGCGTAGGATTTCTGTCTGTAAGGTATCTGTGTGTATTTTGTAGGGTCTTTAGAGGAGTGTGTGCGTGTGTGAGTGTGTGTTTGTGTGTGAGTAGGATTTCTGTCTGTAGGGTCTCTGTGTGTATTTTGTAGGGTCTTTAGAGGAGTGTGAGTGTGTGTTTGTGAATGTGAGTGTGAGTGTGAGTGTGAGTGTGAGTGTGAGTGTGAATGTGAGTGTGGTTTTATTATCACTGTTCTTTCTCATGTATCTGTTGCTGCATCTTCTCCAGCATCTCCTGCATCCTCTTCAGCTGTAGACATAAATGGGAAAGTCAGTACAGCATCACCACTAGGTTAGAACATCCAACAACTATACTACTATCGTAACGGTGTTAATTATCGGACGGCTTGTGTTATCGGCAAACGTTCGCGTTGTCATGTTAACCCGTTATAAAACTGAGCATATCTATTGTTAATCCATTATTAAACTTAGCATTTGTATTGTTTAACAGAATGGCCGATGTTTGACACTGTCCGATAACTGACATAGCTACGCTATGATATGAGTGCATTCACACTTTTATTATGATTCCTAAACAAGGAGCGCATTTTTTAGTTTTATAATGTATTTCCATGACTGGGTTTTGATCCTTCTCATGTCCTTCTCATTAACCACAACCGCAAGTTCAACCCTAACCCCATAACTTAATGAATGAATACAAAGACATTTAATTAGGAAATAAGGTAAAGACAGAAGGCATATGAGTTATGACACAAACAGTAATTCACTGGCTATAAAGCATCTTACCTCGTCATCTTTCATCTTGATGAGTCTCTCTGTCTCTGCATCTGGGGTTGAGATAGGCAGGATGGGGAGAGGGCTGTCCACACGATTATCCTGAGTTAGTTTACTGTCACAAAACAAACAAATAACTGAGTCATAAACAGGCAACAGTGTACATATGACTGCCAAAACCCATTGGCAAACTTTACAATAACACAAACACCATAAACATGGACCAAAAACTGTCATATTATATAAGCAGGCATTACTCATAATGAAATACTTATATATTGCTTTTAGAGATAAACTCTGTCAAAAAGATACTCCATACTCCACCACAACTAATACAAAGATTAATATTACAGGCATTCCCTTTACTGTCATGATTATATGGTCCTCTGCGAGTGTCTACACAACGCAGACACCTACACACACACACACACACACCTTGTCATGTCCTGTATGCACTGTGCTCTGTAGTTCTCGTAGTGGACGTCACAGGTCACATCCTTTAGGTCGTGCATGTGAGAGCGAATCAGCATGCTCCGCAGCTTCACAAAGTCACAGTGGGACTGATTCTCCACTGCAACACACACACACAGACATGTATTAATATTATCACACACATACACACACACACAGACATGTATTAATATAATCACACACACACACACACACACACACACACACACACACACACAGAGACCCACACACAGAGACACACTCATGTATTAATATAATCACACACACACAAACCACACACACATACACACACACACAGAGACACACACATGTATTAATATAATCACACACACACAAACCACACACACATACACACACACACATACATGTATTAATATAATCACACACACACAGACATGTATTTATATAATCACACACACAAACCACACACATATACACACACACACAGACATATAATATAATCAAACACACAAATACACACACACACACACACATATATTAATAAAATCACACACACCCAAACCACACATACACACACACCAGATATGTATTAATATGATCACACACACATACACACACACACACACACACACACACACACACACACACACACACACACACACACACACACACACACACACACACACACACACACACATGTAATATAATCAAACACCCACACACACTAGAGCATGGATCTGGACGAATTTTTCTGTCCGAGCCCGGCCCGGTCCGACAGAATAGTAACCGAGCCCGGACCGAGACCGACAGCCATTAGCATTTTTTTTTCCGAATCCGAACCGAGCCCGACGGAATTAATTTCTCAACTGTTCATAGTAGCCTACTAATGCCACATACACATACACATTATGAATATCCTGGCTTTATTAAACTGGGGCATCAACCGTTAAATGCTCTCTCTCTCACAAACAAGCGCTGTTAAACGCACAACCGTACACAAAAAGGCCAATAAGCATATTTAAATTAAATGATTCACATTGCAAGAACGTTCAGTAAAATGGTGCGGCTCCTTTAAGAGGACAAAGGTGACGCATAGTTTGGATGTAGCGACAAACATTTATGTGCTGTAACAGTGTTAACCAGTATGTGAGTAACGTGAGCTTTATTAAAGCATATTAATAGCGTGTGTAATGTGAAGCTATTTCATCCCGTTTGTTAACCTTTCCTGATGTCTGTATTTACTAGGGCTGTAACGATATTGGATCGAACCGGGAATCGCGACACTCTGGGCCACGAACCTGCATCGCGATGCGAGGAGGCAGAACCGCGACATGCCCTCAGCGGTCACGTGATACAAAAAGTTTGGTTCGCTAGTAAAGGCGGCTGCTTGCTTCAGTGTTGGGGTTGCGCAAAATTTACTCAGTGCAGTTCATGCAGGGTTTAAAGCAAAAAAAAATCCTGTGCCTGAACTTTTTTTGAATGTGGTTGAGTGCGAGGGGGTGTGTGGTCCGGTGGTGCACACATTTACAGGGTCAAAAAAAAAAAAAAAACATTTAGAAATGAATGATGGCAGATTATGGTGGGACTTTTGAAACTGCAATCCCAAGAAGGTCAGCAATAGTACTCCACCTCACTACAATATGGTACTAACACATGTAGCATTTACGATTTCTCTTGATATCAAGTTTTGCTGCTAAGCTTTGTCCTTGGAAGATTTCAAGATGACCTACAATCATAAGGTGACATGTTATAAGGGTATGTGAAATTCAGTCAGTGGAAGAAGATTTGATTTGCAACCATTTCATTGAGGATCTATGAAAAAGGACAGTGATCCACTTTTTAAACCGTTGAAGTGCAACAGTGTAGATAATACACGTAGATAATACAGATTTATATTGCAACAGTTCCATAATTACTTTGTTCAAAAGAAATAATCGTAAATTAAAATGTACATATTTTATTCTAGCAGTAAGTGCTGAGGCATTGGCTATATTCATGTTCCTGCCTGGCAAGTGTTACGTTTTGAATGCATTGTCATCTTCATCCAAAAAACGAACGAGGACATTGTCTATGTTGTTGTTGGTGAATTTGTCGACATTTAAGAAAAACATGCCGTTTTTTAGCTTTTCCGAAATACGTCTTTTGGACTCTGGTGTTATGCCATGTGTTAAAATAGCTGGCATGCTGATTGGATATTGACAGTTTATTCAAAGCAATTTTGACTTCAGCGATTTTTTGGCATATATTCAACAGGGGTTGGGCGAGCCTGGAAGACAGATTGTGTTCTGCGATGAACGTACACAAGCGTATTTCAGGGCACATTAACGGTCAGTTATTGATGCTGGTACATCAGATGTGGTTGTAAAAGCGTTGTGTGTTGGATAGCGCGAACTGCTCTATGAGCGGGTGATGAAGTGGAAGCACTGGAAGCACTTTTCCCCCGCTAGATGCATACAGAAGCTTTCTTGAGCTCAAGAGAGCACCTGCTTCTCTTAACTTCTTACACCGGCTACCAAAAGGCTTACCGTCCTTCCCCATCTCTTCTATCCATGCCCAGCGCCATGTATTTTTCAATCCTTTATCAACTAGGAGGGCATCATCCCAAGGATTCTTGAATTTACTCTGCTTCGGTGTGACAGTATCTCTACGTTTGTCTCTACGTAGCATAAGGCAGAGCCATATAGAAAAGCCGGTGCTGAAAGCACATTTTCACAAGACCCGCCCCAATCTACTTCTGATTGGCTAATAATGTTATTTTGAGCGCCTGAAAGTTGTGCTCCTTTCATATCATTGGCAGACGAACTCATAAACTCGAAAGTAATGGTGATGATATCGAGACGTGTGTTAAAAATATCTATATATATATATAATTATATTAGACTTTTTTTCCGCAGCCAAACGCCACACGCCGGAAATCCGGCACGGTGCCGGAATGCTTTAATCCCTCCCTCTGTTCCGTTTTCCCTACCTACCGTACCTACCATCCTTAGAGTGAGTATGTAGGGTGTTCCGTTTTCCGATTTCCCATTTCCGCGTCGAAAAGAAGTATACCCAAAGGACCCGTATCTGTACTCATAACGGTCAAAACGCTGAGTGTGGAAGCAGGGTACACTGTCCATTCTCAACGGCCGCCATCTTGTCAACGTAGCGGAAGAGGCGGACCCAGGCAGAGCCGCTCAGCTCGAAAAAGACGAACGCGGGGCTTGTCGCGATCGTAATTTCCGGTAAGTGCACCACGGAGTATTAGATTTGGAGCAGCACTCACCTGCTGAGAATCTGCGTACCTAGTGAGTGTGTACTGTGTACTGCGTATAAGTATAGGTACGGTAGGTACGGTAGGTAGGGAAAATGGAACAGAGCCCCTGAGTTCATGCTCCCAAAGGTTGCGCGTGTTGTCATGAGCCTGCCATTTGCTTGGCAGATAGAAAGCTGTTTCCCTAACAGAAAGTCTGAAGCTTGAAGTTCTTTTCAAACCTTTGCTTGGGTAGCACTGCTAAACTGAGCAGACATGCAGACTACATTTTAGTAATCTCATCACGTAACATTCGTTTTCTAAAAACAATCACATAGTATTGCATGTTTTACTGTGGTAGAAAATACGTTAGCTTAATGCTAACGTATATGGGAAATCCTATAGAGACTGCGCTAGGTATTAGCATCAATTAATTCACGTTAATGTTTTTGTATGAGCCCGACATTTGCTTCGCAGATAGAAAACAGGTTCCGAAGTTTGTTGAATGTTTTTCAACAGCATTGCTTTGAGTAATAAAAACCTCAATATTTGGTTATAAATTGTTTCTTCATTTTTTTATAGCTCATACTTATTCTAATGTGAATTAGAAAATATATTTTAAAGCAGCACAACGGATCAATAGCTATTCGCGAACGGCATGCTAGCAGCCACAACTAACGAAATCTCTTGTGCTGACATTTGACATTATGACAAACTAGTTACTCAACGACTGTCCTTACACAGTCAAACATCAAGCAAGTGCAATACAAGACAAAGCAAGACGGCAAATAAGCTACTTACTAGATCTGCAGAAGGTAATCAAAGTCAGGTCGGCGGGCATCAGCAGGCAAAACTACAGAACGCAGTTATATGCCTAAGGACCCTTGTATCGCAATGGCACGGAGACAATTCTCCATATTAAAAGTCATTGTAGCGACCCAAATTTTTTTAAGCTGTTATTTTAAGGTTAAACTGCTTATCCTAACCCTAATTATGAAGTATAATTGTTGCATAATGGGGCTTTAAAAATCGCGAGGTAAAACAAATAAATAATAATAATAACTAGAAAATGCATTTCCTGAAGGAAATACCAGTGCATGAAATGCAAAAGTTAGGAAAGGAAGAAGAAAAGAAAGAAGAGTGAAAGAAGGAAATAAGAAAGGAAAGAAGAGTGGGAGAAGGAAAGAAGAAAGGAAAGAAGAGTGAAGAAAGGAGAGAAGAGAGGATGAAGGAAAGAAGAGTGAAAGAAGGAAAGAAGAAAAGAGAGAAGAGTGAAGAAAGGAAAGAAGAGTGGAAGAAGAAAAGAAACCAGAGTGAAGAAAGGAAAGAAGAGTGAAAGAAGGAAATAATAGTTGAAGAAGGAAAGAAGAAAGGAAAGAAGAGTGAAAGAAGGAAAGAAGAAAGGAGAGTGAAGAAAGGAAAGAAGAGTGAAAGAAGGAAATAATAGTTGAAGAAGGAAAGAAGAAAGGAAAGAAGAGTGAAAGAAGGAAAGAAGAAAGGAGAGTGAAGAAAGGAAAGAAAAGTGAAAGAAGGAAAGAAGAGTGGAAGAAGGAAAGAAGAAAGGAAAGAAGAGTGAAAGAAGGAAAGAAGAAAGGAGAGTGAAGAAAGGAAAGAAAAGTGAAAGAAGGAAAGAAGAGTGGAAGAAGGAAAGAAGAGTGGAAGAGAAAAAGCGAGTGAAAATATTGAAAAAAGGAGATAAAAATGGAGTGAAGAAGAGAGATTGAGTGTGAGAGAAAGTAGACTGAGAGGGATAGAGAGAAAGATGGAGAGATGGAGAGAAAAAAAAGTAGAGAATGGAAGGTGTCTTAATGTTCCTAGTTACAGTTAAATTGAGAGGGACAGAGAAGAGGTTTCTTTGATTTGGTGCAGCTGTCAGTGAAGCACAGGTGCAAGCCAGTTTAAAGACCCTATTATGATGTCATAATGGCCCAATGTAAGTCAATGGGAAAATTTAGATTCGTTTTTATTTAATATCTTAAAAAGTATAAAGTTTAGAAAAGTGAAAAATACATAGCATAAGTGTCCTTTACAAGACCTACGCGACAAAGTTTGAATGAAGTTTCGACGTTAAGCGGTTCGGGCTGAATTAATCGCAGAAAAAGGTAACAAGAATAAGAAGAAGAAGAAGAAGAAGAAGAAGCCTAGGAATAACAATACAGGGCATTTCATGCACTGTAATAATAATATCGTGGGGTGTATCGAACCGTGGGTCAAGAATCGTGATACGAATCGAATCGTGAGGTAGGTGTATCGTTACAGCCCTAGTATTTATTAACCAGCAGCAGACGTAAAGGAAAGGGAATTAACCCCGAAGTTAAAAACATGTAGCCAATCTAATTCGGCCGTGGAGCATTTTACTCCCCTGCAATCTAGGGTTAGGGTTAGGGTCAGAGACAGACAGCAGGAAAGGTTAACACACGGAATGAAATAGCTACACATTACACACGCTATGCTTTAATAAAACTCACGTTTTATGCTACACTTACGGAGGCACAACAGACAAGTCTTACCATTGAAGATCTTTTAGCACGCCAACATTCGTTCTGAAACTATCTACATCCAACCATCGAAGTTTAATCCATGTTGTTGTGGAGAACGAGAGTTGCATCAATCATATTTCATTAAAACTTCACACTTCTTACATTGGACATATCCAACAGCCTAATAAGAATCTGCATCGTCTACTAAGCAGAAATATCTCCATACAGTAGATTTCCCTTCGTTTAGTATCATTTTAAACTCTCTGCCACCTGTAATCATGTTGTCACGGACATAAACAAATTCCCGCCAAGGGAAGAAGGCTGTTATCCTAAAATTTAGGACCTAAATGTGATTTATTTTATTCTCAAAAACGAACTTTTGCATCATGTGAAGCAGACAGTTGGCTTCACTATTTATTAAGATATTTTAAATTTGGAATGTTCAATGCATTATCGCGCTGATGTGTCGAGCCGACCCGAGCCCGCTTATACATTTCTAATATTTTTCCGAACCTGGCCCAACCCAACGGGTTCAAATGGGCTCGGGTCGGGTATCCATCCTCTAACACACACACACACACACACACACAGACATGTATCAATATAATCATACACACACACACAAACAGACAAGTATTACTATAATAACACACACACAAACCACACACACATACACATACACACACACAGACATGTATTAACGTCACACACCTTCTACGATGCCCCAGGGGTAGACACGGCCCCGCACCCGCAGTCCCCGTGTCTCCACCACTGTGTTACTGCCGATCACCGCCAACGGTGTACACTCCTGTTACACACACACACACACACACACACACACACACACACACACACACACACACACAAACACACACAAACACACACACAAACAAACACAAACAAACAAACACACATAAAGTATTTGCATGCTATTGCCATCCATCTGGCTATCTATTTATCAATCCATTCATACATCTGATAGCTACGGAATTATAGTTGTATTTTGTATTTGTATTCATTTGTTAAAATCAACTAATCAAATGAATCAATGTATACAAGCAGTGTACATCATGTGCATATCCATCAGTACATACTGAAGAATTAATATGATTATGTACAACCATTCCAGTGGTGGACGAAGTAAACCAATTGTGTACTTGAGTAAAAGTACAGTTACATTGCATTGAATATTACTCAAGTAAAAGTAAAAGTATTCACCTCATTTTTTTACTTGAGCAGAAGTACAAAAGTATCTGCCTTCAAAAATACTTAAGTATTAAAAGTAAAAGTATTTTTTTTTTTTAACTGTCACATCAAAACCCCTACTTGAACAGGTGAACAATGCTTTACATTTGCCTAATCAAACCCAAAATACTCAAAACTATATTATCTTTAAGTAAGACCAAGTACTTTCCATTAATTTCACTTGTCATAAACAGAGTAGTCAATAGCATTCATTCATGACCTTAAAATCAGAGATTCAAAAGTAAAATGGAAGTTTTTACAAATAACAAATACCAATCACATTCACAACTGTTTAAACTCTAGAGCCAAGTTAGCTCGAGAACTCGAGAACTAGCAGCCCAACCAACAAACTGAACTCATAATATTAAACTTTTTTTAAACTAATATTGAACTTGGCCGAATAATGACGCTTCGCTCATATGTGCTTGCCTTCTCCCTCATAGGAATGAATTGCGAAGTTACCCGGCGTTAACGTTTGGTGAGGGAGGCTGTATTAAACTGGCACTTAGAATCTGGCACTTAGCATCTCCACAGATAATTTGGGTGCTAGCATATTGCTTTGGATAAAAATACCTGTTAATGTAATGTATTTCAATGTAATATAATCAACCGGGGCATATTTATAACCACTCTGTTAGTAGTAGTCATGTAATGTGCTTTTTAAAATTTGATGGCGAGTTCCAGAATGCCGACAGCGTAGTGTTCTTAATGCAGAGGCGACACTTGAAGTAATAGGACTCTTTTTTTCTTTTCGATGAATTCAAACAATTCGGCTAAATAAGGCCAGGGGTGTTGGGCACCAACTTCTGTTTCATCCGATGATGCTGCAGTCAGCTCCTCAGCCATTTACCTGACAAATAATATTAATAATCTCTAGGAGTAAGAACTCTCAATGACCACAAGCACGTACACCACCTTGTGCTTCCAGCTCCAGTGTGACTTTGTAATTCTTCAATCAGGACGACACCTGTTGTTAACTTCAGCAGATAGTCACGCGCTGGGCGCTGCCGCTGATTGGTTATAGTCGCGAAACACTTTGACCTTTTGGTATTTTATAAAAAAAAAAAAAAGGAACGAGTAAGGAACGAGTGTTTCTGTAAATGTAAAGAAGTGAAAAGTAATAATTTTCGCTTTAAATGCAGTGAAGTAAAAGTATAAAGTCTTACCAAATAAATGTACTTGAGTAAAGTACAGATACATGGAAATGTTACTTAAGTACAGTAACGAATTACATGTACTTCGTTACTGTCCACCACTGAACCATTCTAAGACACTCCTGTAAACAGAATCCTAGCCACAGAATCCTAGCAACAATGAACTCAATGAGGACATCAACTCTTAAGTCTAGGCCTCCTCACCTTCAACTCTTTGTCCAGCTGTTTGAACTCTTCATCCTCATCCGAGTCACACTCCGGGAACTGGTAGACTTTGATCCCAAACTTCTCGATCTCGTCTCGTACCTGGTGCAGAGGCGAGCCGGGATTAGCATTGCTTCTAGCATTAGTGTGAGATTAGCATAATTCCACCTCATTACTAGACAAACAAACACTTCAGAGTTTCCACAACAACTCTGTAGACAAACACAAGCTGTCCATTGCTCCTCAGCTTCTGTACTATAGACTACATATACTTGTCTCCCCACCATACCAACATGGTGTATTACAAACACAGTGGACCCCTAGACTTGCCTGTAGTACATCTACACTTAAAGTAACAGACTGCATGGTATTTAGTAAACACTACCGGGCCTGTTTTTGCTGTGCTGGAGCTAAGTGTGCTGCCAGATCAGAAGGGAAGAACAGCTGGATAAAGATGTGGAGAGGCATAAGCCTACCCAATAATAGCTTAAACAGCAAGGGCCTCAAAGAAACCACAGGAGAAGACTGCACACTGAAGGGAGCTCCCAACATGTGTTACTGATTCCAGCACACCAGTCATGCTTCCAGTGACGCTTCCAGTGACGCTTCCAGTGACATAAAGCTCTTCCTCAGACGTCTACATTAAACAGTGAGGGGCCTGAGAGGCCTCAGTAGATACAAGGAGCATAAATGTCGGGACCAATAGCTAACATCTAAAGCTACACGGCACCGCAGTAGAATATCTAGCCATACAGCTCCTCCTTTACTGATGCTGTAGGGTCAAATGTCTTTTAGCCCGTTAATTCATTGCTATGACATTAAATGAAATACAACATCCTGCAACTTATTCAACCTCACATTAAATTAAACCCTTTCTTGTGCTTGAAAAAAACACAGCAAATGTAAACAACAAACAAAAACAGCAACATCTCATGAAGAATGCAAGCCTGTCCTGACCAGGTAACTGCCCCAGGTAAACATCTGTTTAAGGGTTAAATGTTAAAGCATCAAAGTGAGTGTTGATAGCATAATTGGCGAGGAACTGTGCTTCTCCATGACAGTTTATTAGAATGTCTGATGCAATAAACCTGCAGAAACTAGCACAAGGAGAAAACACCTGGCGTGCTGATACAAACATATACACACACACAGGCACTGGCACATACACATAAAAATCACTCACACACACACACAGAAAACACTCACATACACACACACACACACACACACACACACACACACACACACACACACACACACACACACACACACACACGCACGCACGCACACCCATATACACTGGCACACAGACACATACACATAGAAATAACTCACATGCACACACACACATACACACAAACACACAAACATACACACATACATACACACACAGGCCTTACAAGAGGCAAGTCTCACCCTGTCCTTGAGTTTCTTGATCTCATTAGGAGTGAGGCAATCAGCCTTGGCGATGAGAGGAATGATGTTCACCTTCTCATGGAGTGCCTTCATGAACTCCACATCTATTGGCCTCAGCCTGCACAGGACAGGACAGGACAGGGGCGATTAATCAACCAACTTCTATTGTGTTAAACACGTGTGTGTGTGTGTGTGTGTGTGTGTGTGTGTGTGTGTGTGTGTGTGTGTGTGTGTGTGTGTGTGTGTGTGTGCTTACCCATGACCAAATGGTGGTATGAAGTATAGACAGCAGTGTACACGGTTGTCTAGAATGTTCTTTCTGTTGAGCCCGCTCTCATCTCTGAAGTACTGCTCAAACTGCTGATCAATGTAGTCTGTGATGGGCTTCCAGCTGTGTTAGACACAGTGCAAGACAGAGAGAGAGAGAGAGGGGGAGAGAAATAGAGAGAGAAAAGGGGGAGGGGTTATAATCCTTCATGTGTACCATTATAAGGATAAATGCTAAATAATTAAAGCGCATAAACAGTGAATAATGAACAGATATTGACATCTCCACATCTGTTTGGGATAAGTGAATAATGAACACATATTGACAGCTCCACAGCTGTTTTGGTTAAGTGAATAATGAACACATATTGACAGCTCCACAGCTGTTTTGGATAAGTGAATAATGAACACATATTGACAGCTCCACAGCTGTTTTGGATAAGTGAATAATGAACACATATTGACAGCTCCACATATATATAAGTGGACACACACCACACACTGTTAATTGTGTGCATCATTGCTATGTCAACATTTTCACTGAAACCATCCTACAGTAAGATTAAATTAGGTCAAATGTTGTTGAGATACTGGACCTTAAGGCTCTTATGAAGAAGGTCACTGCACAGCGCCTCTTCAAAAAGACCTTAGTCATATGCACACATATGTGTGTGTATATGAAAATATATGAAAACACACATAGGGATCAGCTAAATAAATATTAGTTCAGGAACCCCTACAGATACATTCAGGATCAGCCTGATTCAAATACATCAGTTCAGTGTCATCTACAGATCAGTCAAGGATCAGCCAAACATTTCACAATACACTATAATCACTCCAGGACCAATTTAAGGACCAGTTTAGAATCACATACGATCTGTTCAGAATTACATACAATCAGTTCAGAATTACATACAATCAGTTCAGAATCACATTTGATCTGTTCAGAATCCTGTAACGACTGGATAGTTTTCCTGAACAATCAGTTAAAGATCAGCCAAAGATCAGTTTGTGGTTTAGCCCCTCACCACTCGTTGTTGTTGACAGCATCTCCAAAGCCGGGTGTGTCCACGATGGTGAGCTTGAGCTTCACGCCCTTCTCCTCGATGTCCACCGTGTGTTTGGTGATCTCTACTGTCTGGCTGATGCGTTCTGCACACACACATACACAAACTCAATCAGTACAACCACATAGAGGTTAAGCACACAGACACAGACACAGACACAGACACAGACACACACACACACACACACACAGACACACACACACACACACGCACACACACACATCTGAGTGTAAGTAGAGGATTTCTTTCGTCGTTTCAATTCAACCACTGACTAGCTTGATCTTAACACCCGAAGAGAACCAGCCTATGCTGCCCATCATACGTTCACATGAACACTACATACGCCAGACTATCTCAGACTAGCTGACTCCTTGTGCTTCCACGTCTAGCCCGTCTGAGGAGCGGGTGCTTCCTTCTCCTCCCGGTGGAAACTATGATGCAATCGGATCAGTGGATATTTGGAGAGCGCAGCCAGGAGGGAAATATGTGTGGAAAATGCTCCCCAGTTCAGATGCCTAGGTTTTGCAGGGTTACTGGCTGGAGAATATGCAGTATCTACTTATCTTTACATTTCATTGTTTGTTTGTTTGTTTTGAATTACTTTGAAAGATTAAACATGATGTATGTATATGCCATTTGTCACTCAAATAGAATTGTCTCCATTCCTGCATATTTTATTATCGTCCTCTTTAGTCCAATTACCAGCTGCTTTATTATGGGCTTCTGTTTTCAAGAAACCAGCGCTAATTGAGCTTCAGAACCTCCAATAAATCTTAAAACGCTTTCATAAAGTGGATTATTGTCCGAGAAACATGGTAAATAGCTATTGTTATGCCAGCATAATAGGCAATGCTTTATGAGTCTGTTGTCATGGTGATGAGGCAGCAGAGGCTGTCAGTAGTGGTTGTCATGGAAACGTGTGATTTGACGGCGTCATTCTCACCCTCTGCGTTCAGTAATTTCCTGTCCTTGTAGAGGTCTGTGAGAAACAGGCTGTTCACCAAAGTGGACTTCCCAAGGCCAGACTCACCTAAACAACATCAAACAACAGCAACAACAACAACAATATAAACAATAAATACCAACAATAGACTATGGTTACCAAAGACACTAAATACAAAAAGGTAAATCTAAACTCCTTGGCTATGAACTAGGCCTTAGTGGCCCAGTCTCAACATCTAAACATGGCATTCATCCCCAAATGAGGCATAGCCTACATCACCTTCCAAATTCGATATTTATTTTGGACAAAGAGCCACTTTCACAGCACACACACACACACACACATTGCACACAGCACACAGAACACACACACACACACACACACACACACACACACACACACACACACAGCAAACAGCACACACACATACACACAGCACACAGCACACACACACACACACACACACACACACATACACACACACACACACACACACAATCACACACACACAGCACACTGCTGAGGGTTGGATGCTGGACTGCATTTCATACTGGCCTCAAAGTCAACCTCAGTGGCCACTGTGTGTGTGTGTCTGTGTGCGTGTGTGCGTGCTCTCACCGGCAACCATGAGTGTGAAGTCAAAGCCCTTCTTCACAGACTTCCTGTGAACTTGGTTGGGGAGCGTGGCAAAACCCACATACTGCCTATCCTGAAACAGAGAGAGAAAGAGACAGAGAGAGAGAGAGAGAGAGAGAGAGAGAAAGAGACAGAGAGAGAGAGAGAGAGAGAGAGAGAGAGAGAGAGAGAGAGACGGTTAAAGAAGGGGTTAAATGTGAGAAAGTGTCCCAACAGCAACGTGATTGAGAGAAGGAAACTGAAATTGTGAAATCACATCAAAAGACATGACATACTGGCTACAGCATATGGAGATTACAACAGAAAGGAGTCAGAGGCATTGGTTCTGCTCCACAGTCAAACCAGTCCAGCAGACAGGACAGGAGGTTTGCCTTCTGACGACAGACAAGCAAATCAATGAGCCTTTTCACAAACTCTCACACACACACACACACACACATGCACACACACACGCACACACACACGCACACACACACACACTCTGCCAACACAGCTCAGAAGCTCCCCGTCTCCCTCTTGAGACACAAAAGCTGAGAACCCTCAGAAGTTCCGCTACCCTCTGCGACAGACTAGAAAGAAACAGAAATGAAGCAAACACACACACACACACAAACACTCACACGCTTGTTAAAACAAGAGAACAGTCATCATCGAAGAGGGAAAAAAGAGAAATATGGAAAACTGGCTCAAACTCCAATATGCAAGAAAGATGGTGTGAGAAATTGTAATCTCACAGAAAGGGAGGGAGAGTAAAGAGGCCTGAGTGAGAGAGATTTTCTGTCCATACATTCCACTTTCTCACATAATATTTTTCATACTATCTCCGTCTATTAGTTTTTTCTCTCCCTCTCCGTCTTTTTATCTATTTCTCTCTCTCTTTGTCTCTCTCTCTCTCTCGCTCTCTGTCTGTGTCTTTCACTCAGTCTTTCATTCTGTATCTTTCTCTCCGTCTCTTTCACTCCATTTCTGTACCTCTCTCCCTTTCTCTCACTCTCACTCTTTTCTCTATTTCTGTTTTCTCTCCCTCTCTCATTTCCCACTCTCACTCTCTTCCCCTCTCTCTCTCTCTTTCTTAGTTCTCTCTTTCTCTCTCTCTCTCCCTCTTTCTTTTTCTCTCTCTCTCTGTTGTTCTGTACCTTCTGTCTTGAGCTCCGTGCTCGTGGGCAGAGGAGTTTCTCCGCTAGCTTCTCCTGTAAGATTGCATCCATTCCAGCTGTGGCTACGGCTACGGCAACCCCACCCAAGCCACGCTCACACAGCTCCGGCGGAAAGCTCTCACCAAACCTCTTGCCCACTCGCCCGCACGCTCGCTGTTCAGGTTCCTCCTGCACTCCTCACTCTTCCTCTCTCACTTCTTCTCCTTCTCCTCTCTCACTCACGCAGACTCCTGTTTATTTCACTCTCTCTCTCTCTCTCTCTCTCTCTCTCTCTCTCTTTCTCTCGCTCCTTCTTTTGCTCTCTCACTTAGGAAACCTCTCCCAAATATTTTTTATTTTCCTGAGTACTCCCTTGCTGTCTCCCTCTTGCTCTGTCCTCCATTCACTCTCCTTTTTCTCTCCTCCCTCCTTTGCTCTCTCTCTCTCTCTCTCTCTCTCTCTCTCTCTCTCTCTCTCTCGCCCAGGGCACCCCATAGTTCTCTGTTCAGGCAGGTAGGGGAGGAATTTTGACATTGAGTAAACTTCCTGAGAGAGTGAGCGAGAGAGAGAGAGAGAGAGAGAGAGAGGGAGAGAGACGGGGAGTGACAGAGGGAGGGAGAAAGAAGGAGAGAGGGAGAGGGAAAGAGAGAACGAGAGGGAGGTAATTTGGGGGATAGGAAACGAGGGGGAGTAAAACACCAAAAAGTGAAGGAAGGTATAAAGAGCTACCATTCATTCCAACGTCCCTGTACTGCTCTATATACACACATGTACACACACACACACACACACACACACACACACACACACACACACACACACACTGTCATTCATTCCCTCAGTCACTCCTCCCCCATCATCTTGGATAACTATGGCTTTTGGGAGCTCTGGAATTACAAAAACATACACTAGCATGAGGGCACACATACACAACATAAAGGAACACACACACACAAAAACACACCCGTACACATATACCACAAACACAGTCACACACACAAACACACACTCACGTATACACCGACACACACACACACACACACACACACACACACACACACCACAAACGCACACTCACATGCACACTCACACACACACTCACACACACACACTCAGGCCCCACAAACAGACACACATGAGACTGCACTGACAGGCCCTACTATAAAAGACGAAAAAGTCCAGATAGAGAGGAAAAGAAAGAAAGAAAGAAAGAAAGAAAGGAACAAATACAGTTGCGTCACCCTCACTCTAAACACAAAACAACACCAATGTTACTGCTAGGCTGGGCATGAATAAGTATGTTATGCTTTCACTGGTGTATGTGTGTGTGTGTGTGTGTGTGTGTGTGTGTGTGCGTTTGTGGGTAAGTTGCAAAAGTATTACCAATCATGTAACAGTATTACAGAGAATGCCAAAGTATTCGTGCAAGCATGGCAATATTAGCGAGTGTATTACAGTTTCTATAATCTATATATAATCTATAATCATGTATAAATTACCTGACTAAGCCAGAAAAATCAACTTGCTTGAGACAAACACCACTGCAGGCTAACCTACTAAATAAACAGGACCTAGGCGCATGGCAGTAGCACATTTGGTTTGAAATGGTTCATACTGTATACTTGTCCTTGATACCTTGCAGGTTATCTTTCTCACCAATGATATAGTCTGGAATGCTTCTATGAATGACATAGCCTACCCTTTATCATGACCAATGTAACCAATAGTAACCAATAGACCAATAGTATATAGTATATAGTATGCTAGATATATTGAAGTAGTATATAGTATGTAGTCTGCTAGATATATTGGAATCAGAATCAGAATCAGAATTCTTTTAATGGCCAAGTATATTCACCCATACAGGAAATTGACTTGGTGTGGTTGGTGCATAAGACATAACACATAACATAACAACAAAAAAGCATAAACAAGAACAAAGGACAAATGTTTTTAAAGATAATAATAAATAATTTGGGCACATGAAGGGCAGTTAGTTTGAGTACATAAACCCAGAGTCAGTGTGATGCAGGGGGCTTGTTTGTGAGCCCAACTGCCATGGGGAAAAAACTGTTCAGGTGGCGAGAGGTTTTGGTCTTAAAAGCCTGGAACCTTCTGCCGGATGGGAGACTCAGAGATAGGTGGTGACCGGGATGTGAGGGATCAGTGATGATCTTCCCTGCTCTCTTGCTGGTCCTTAAGTGAAACAGGTCTAGAAGAGACGGCAGGTCGCAGCTGATGACCTTCTCGGCTGACCGAATTATCCGCTGCAGTCTGCTTTTATCCTTTGCAGTAGAGGCAGCGAACCAGATGGTTATTGAAGAGGTGAGGATGGATTCTATGATGGCTGTGTAGTATTCCACCATCACTTTCTTCGGAATGTTGAATCTCTTTTACTGCCGAAGGAAGAACATCCTCTGCTGGGCCTTCTTGATTTTGGAGGTGATGTTCTCCGCCCACCTTAGGTCTTGTGCCATGACTGTTCCCAGGAATCTGAAAGACTCCACCATGTTAACTGGGGAGTCACACATGATGAGGGGGATGTTTGGGGCTGGGCTCCTCCTGAAATCTGCTACCATCTCTACAGTTTTTAAAGCGTTCAGCTCCAGGTAGTTCTGGCTGCACCAGTATATAGCATGCTAGATATATTGGAGTAGTATATAGTATGTAGTCTGCTAGATGTATTGGAATAGTATATAGTCTGCTAGATGTATTGGCGTGTTGTACGTTATATGTGTTCATGTTATGTGCCATGTGAAGAGAGACTCTCAGGCATCTACCAATAGGTGGCACTGTCCACCTTAGCAGCTGGGTGTGGGCTTGTAATGAATGACACTTAAGATCAGATCTCAGAAGTTCTGTGTTTCTCAGGGGCAACGGTGAATGGTGAAAAGCAGTGTGTGTGTGTGTGTGTGTGTGTGTTGTATGTGTGAGTGCCTGTGTGAGATAGAGATGGTGGGGTGGGGCAGACTTAAACGCTTTGAGCAAAATACCTTTTCTTTACACACACACACACACACACACACACACACACACACACACACACACACACACACACACACATTGCATCTACATCCTTTCACAATCATCCAACTGCTCAGTTTTACTGTACATTCTGTGTGCTGTATACCTATAGGCAGTAGCACTGTCTGTGTGCCCAGGTGTGTGTGAGATAGATTTGAGAGAGATGGGGAGTTATGATAAAAGCACCAATTGAAAACCACAAAGGAAAATACACCCTACCCCTACAAGTGCTATGTGCTGACAATCCTGCTTCTGCCAGGGTGGTTCACCCTTCAACATGGTCTGTTGCGTTAGGTCCTCTGTAGTACTGTTTAGTGCTCAATGCTGTGGCTCTGTGTCTTCATCAAGGGGCAAAGACAAATGTTTTTTTTTTCTGCCTCTCTCAAAAGCAGGACAAGATGGACTAATAGAGAGCATGAGAGGAGAGGGGGAGAAGATACAAGAGGAGAGGGGGAGAAGACAGGAGAGGGGGGAGTATGAGAGGGTAAAGGGGGAGGAGAGGAGAGGAGAGGGAAGGAGAGGAGAGGGGGGAAGAGAGGAGAGTATGAAAGGGTAGAGGTTAGAGGGGAAGAGAAAAGGAGAGGAGAGGAGAGGAGAGGAGGGGGGAGGGGGAGAAGAGATGTGAGGAGGAGAAGAGAGGAGAGAGGGAGAAGAGACGAGAGGGGGAGAGGAGAGAAGAGTATGAGAGGGTAGAGGGGAAGAGGAGAGAAGGGGAGGGGGAGAAGAGAGGAGAGGGGAGGGGGGAAGAGAGGAGAGGAGAGGGGGAGAGGAGGGGGGGAGAAGAGAGGAGAGGAGAGGGGGGAAGAGAGGAGAGGAGAGGGGGAGAGGAGAGTGGAGGGGAAGGGAGGGAGGGGAGGGGGAGGAGAAGGAGGTTTTGTTGAATGGAACAGATGTCCTGCGCTGGAGAGACACAATAGTCTCGTTCTCGCACACACACTGCCCAGCTGCCAGTCACACACACACGACCTGGGGCTCACACACACACATTCACAGTCACCCTAACCCTACACTTACAGAAAACTCTATGAATACACAGGCACAAACACAGAACATGAAAACATAAGCATGCATGAACATACAGAAAACCTGCTGACACACCCACATACTCCTACTCACATACAAACACTCACATTTACATACTCACAAACACATTAACCTACTCACATACACAGAAGAACACACATGTTCACAGAATGAACAGTGTTACAGCATTCACCATATGTGAGCTCAGTGTAAGAAAGCGTGTATGTATCTGACAATGTGTTGGAGAGACCAAATAAGGTGACTGGGTAGTCATCCTCCATGAGCCAGGCCAACCACTTAGCAGCAGGCATATCAATGGTCAAAAGCTTCAATGGCCAAAGTCAGCTCACCCTGATGCTGTGTAGTCTCCACTGTGATGCTGTGCAAACCTCACAAGCCACTAGCAGCCTCTCTACTAGGAAGATGTAATGGTGGCCGCTGGGTACTTGAGTCCCTGGTGCTTAAGTGATGTGTTAGCGAGACGCTAGCACAACCTGCCGGGGGTTTTAGCCTCTTTGCTAGCACGCCCGTCTCCCATGTCTGAGGCTGCTGATCTCAGGACAGTGCAGGATTGTGCTTCTGCTGTGATGCTGATGTAACAGCGCCCAGCAGGTCCAGAGCTGTGTGCAGAGATGGGCAGTATTTCAATTACTTGTATTTGAAATACTAGTTAATTTACTTTTGAGTATTTTGTAATTTGTATTTGATAGTGCCGATAAAAATCGAATGTAATTTGTAACAAAATACTTTAGAGTGGAGTAATTTTGTATTTAAAATACTCAAAATACTTTCTCCAGTGTTTAGGCAGAAGGAGATTTTTTTCTGTCGAATTCTACCACTAGACCATCTGATCTGCCTCTGAATGTCATTGTCGAATCAGGCATCAGTCAATATGCCAAAAGTGGAACATTTTTTTTCACAAAACAGGGCTCAGGTCGAAAACTTAGATAGCTGTCTTGATCCTTGTCAATTCATCTTCATTAGTACACCGACTAAAAGGAGGTTCTTTCAAAGAGCGAATCGAGTTGTTGCACTGAACGTTAGCCATCTTGACAGAATGTGACTTAATCAAAGCCGTATGATGTCCTTATACGCAATTACGTATGACGAAAGCATGGTGGGGATAGCCCTCCCGGAAGCCAAAGAGATTGCAATGAGAGTCACATTGCCAAAAATACTGATGTTTACCTATATTCAGCGAAAAAATTACACTGACAGGTGTAATAGGCGGAATATGTGTGCGGGGGCAGGGGCGTGGTGGCGGCGGTTACAAACATGAAAGCCCAAACCTGAATGTTCTGCTATACCAAATTGAGAGAAAACTGAAAATTCAGAAAAAGTATTTCCTGTATTTTAAAAATACAAAATACATGTATTGTATTTTGTTACATTTTCTGGCAA
>NC_137913.1:31083035-31163035 GCF_963457725.1 Sprattus sprattus
TGCGATAACTATACTAACTCCGCCCGGTTGATGCTAACAACCAATCATATTTAGTCCGATCGCTCTAGTTGGCAGATTCGGGGGCCCGGTGCTGGAAGGCTGATTTCTGAATGTTATTTTTGCCGTGACCTCACGACCCGTCGGATCATCAGCATACTGCGCCGGGGGACAGGCTGAGTTTGTGCTGATTCCATGCGGCCTGGTTTCCGTTACGCAGCATCCCATGCAGCTCAATTTCCTCCGTTCTGCTATGACCACGAGCCTAGCAGAATTTCAGCACGCGGGCAACTACGATGACAAGAAGAAACGCGAGAATGCGCATTTGTGTGTGCGTGTCAATTTTGCAAACCTTTGTTTGCCTTGGGCCCTGTACTCCTGTCAGGGACTTTTCTCTCTCTGTGTGTGTGTGTGTGTGTGTGTGTGTGTGTGTGTGTCTGAGAGAGAGATTTTTTTTTTTTAACTTTATTGGGCAAACAGAGTTTTACACATTATCCAAAACAATGGGAAACAAAAACATCAATAACAAAAAACTAAATCATCGTTATCAACTGAGCACACAGCAATTTCGCAGCACCACCTCTCAACAAAACTATCCAAATTATCCATGCCTTTATAAAAACAAAAATCAAGTGAGACTCTTGACATGATCAGATTCCTCAAAATAGGAACCACATGGCAATCCGACATTTGACGCATTTTATTTTTCCTACTCAAGTATATGGCAAGCTTTGCTTGCCCAACAATAAAATTGATCAGCTGACATTTAGCTCTTAGCTTCTGACTGTAAGGGAAACCAAGTACAAAGCTCTGCATAGAGCACACCACCCCTAAAGGGTTAAGTAAACTGTTAAGAAAAATAAACCTAGGCATTAGTCTGGTACATTCCATAAAGCAATGAAAGATAGTTTCCCTCTTGTTACAGTATGGACACTTGTCATTCAGCTCAAGGTTCATGACTGCCGTAACAGCATTAACTGCTATGGCCCCATGCAATATCCTCCATTGAAGATCCCCCGTCCTTTTGGTCAATGGTGGCTTATAGAAAACTCTCCAAACAGGTCTAGTTTTTCCATCAATCCCTAACTTCTCCCTCCATACTGTATCAGTGCGCCCCTTTAGATTATTTCTGTTAAAGGCTTTCACCATGACCTTGTACACTGCCTTCCCATTTGCAGTGGTCAGGTAAAGCCTTTAACTCTCCTCTCCTGGTGGGAGAGAGGGAGGGACAGTCCGTGTTAGACCTACATCAACAGGGCGGTGAGCCCTTGGGGATCCCCGGTCTCTGTGTGCGTCTTGCTAGCTTCTATAATTTTAGTTGTAGCCTTGTATAGTTACAATTGCACTTAACAAAATGGAAAGTAATGGATACATATTGACTAAGATTGAAGTTTGTTTGCTTGGATAGCCCACAGGCAAATATAGACGCAGATACGATTTATTTCGTGAAATATTATGACAATAATAAACACTTATTAATAGAGTGAGATCATACCGAGAAATATCGAACTGTTGCTTGAAGTATTGGTTTGATGTTTCGAGGTTAGTACGTTGTTTATTATGGCATTTTACTCTCCTTTCATTTTATAAAGACACGGTCATTGTAAATCAAAAACATGCCGTTTTGTTAAGCTCAAGTCTTCTCACGACTCAATTTGTTTGCCTAGCAACCACTTCAACAGAAAACGGACAATATGGATCTGCTAAATAAAATGGTTTTAATTCCAACACAAGTGATTCAGAGTTTGTAGTCTTTCTATAACAAATAGTTGCTTCTGAGAACCTTGGCATATTTTTTACTGGACCATTGAAGATTTGAAAGTTACAACCAATGTGTGTGTTTTCATGTTAGCATGGGAGCTGGTAAATTAACTGTTGATTGTAAATAGGCTGCCTTTTAAAGATTTTTAGGTCTTTGTGTTTTTGTGAACATTTTGGGGGTTCAGTTAGGAGGGCCCCTTGGCAGAATTTTGCCTAGGGCCCTATGGAGGTCTGAACCGGCTCTGAGCAGGGGACTAGTGTAACCAGGCTCCAGCCAATTTGTATTTAGGACACAATCAGGATAGGGATCATCTCCATTTAGCAACATGTTACCCGAACAGTAACCCTCTAAAAGGGCTCCTTCTCCAACATTCAAAAAAACACGCAGTTTCGCAAGTACTCTGCTTGCATACCTCAAAGACCTCACCCCTAAAGCAGAGGCCAATGCCCCAGCATTCTTTAAATCATGTCCTGCTTTTTCAATAACATTTCTTAATTGAAAACAGTTACAATCACACAGAATGTTCGTTAGTCCTGGGGTATCCTCCCCACTCAAGTCAAACCGAGCTCCAAGAGTAACAGGTTCTTCAAGCAGCCAGTGTAGTGATGTTGCTGTTGCCGACCAGCTTTGCCTAAAGAGTCCAAAGGCCTTGAAGCAGCTCTGATAAAAGGATGACAGTTCATTCAGGTTGAGTCTCTTATGGTCCATCAAGAACAGTGCATTGTCTATCAGCATTCCATTCACCCTGCGTAGCATTGCCAGGGCGAGAGGTCTCCAGACCAGGTCCCTCGGCCCCAACAAAAGTTTCTGGACAAACTGCAGACGGTAAGTCGCTTGTCTGCTGATTAGGTTGAGGGACCCAGTGGAGCTTATCCCAGAAGAAGTCCACTAAATGTCTTTGAATTTGGGCCAAAAGCCCAGCAGGAGGGTCCACACAGGCAAGCTTGTGCCACAGGGAAGAGGCCACCAGGTTGTTTATTATTAGTGTCCGCCCCCTATATGACAGTTGAGGCAGGATCCACCTCCATTTTTGAAGACGACCCTGGACCTTTAAAAACATCATTACCCAAAAACACACCAAGATACTTTAACCCATCCCTTCTCCAAACCAGCCCACCAGGTAAACTGGGAGGCTGCTGTTGAAAATGATCTTTGTCAAACAATGCCATGGTGGTCATAGAGCAGAACTGCAGCTACAATTGTCATTAGGCCCGTATCATGTAAGGTCGCGCATGAAGACCAGAGTGCAGATGCAGGGCAGTGGAAAGTAACAAAACAGTCAGGAGGGGGTCACTCAGACACACCCACACCCACACACACTTATACATACACACACATACAGAGATACACTTACACATACACACACAGACAGATATACACTTCTACATACACACATACACACTTACACGCACACACACATATACACATACACACATTCAAACTAACACTGAATTACACATACACATACACACACACACAGATTCACACACACCTACACACATGGATACACAATCACACAAATACACACATACGCACACAACCACACATGTACACACACAAGATGATGCCAGTCAAGGCCAAACATAGCCTTTCATCATGTGATAACCAAGAAAATTGGCAGGAGGATCTTTTCTCCCCAAAGCAAAAGTCTCCTCGCAAGAGGTGAGCGAGAATATTCTGAGTGGCTAATAATGAGGATAAAAAGTGTGAAAGTATGAGGGAATATTCTGATTGGGTCATTTTTAGATAAGGTGATGACCATGATGCATAAACTGACGAATTATGAGTATAAAAGACACTGCATTGGGTCTTAGATTCAGAGCTGTTCCATGGACCAACACTCTCATATTTGGATGATCTGTCTGCAGGACTAGCCTAAATAAAACTTCAGTTCATCGGACTCCGGACTTCTGACTCTGATTGAATATTATCTCTAAGTTTTTGGAAACAGTTGTAAATTCGCTACAACACTGCCCACCCCAGTTCCCCATTAGCAAAGCTTCACTTTTGGCACAGTTTACTGCAGCTGATGAAAACTTTTTAAAATCATGCACAATACATTCAAGCTTATTTACATCTTCATTTCCATTCACAACAACAATTAAATCATCTGCATATGCAGACAGACACAGTTTGCTATTACAATGAGGTATTGAAAAACCTTGTAACTCAGTTCGAAGCTTATGGAGTAAAGGCTCAATAGCAAGGGAGTACAGCATTCCTGACATGGCACACCCCTGCCTGATTCCTCTGTTTACTTTAAAGGGAGCACTCAACCCCCCATTGATTTTCAACACACTTCGATGCCTCTGTACATGGTCTCAATCATGGCCCTGAATCCAGGACCAAAACCAAAGGCTTCAAGAGTTTGCCAAAGAAAAGAATGTTCAACCCTATCAAAGGCTTTCTGTTGGTCTAGAGATATTAGACCCGCCTTAACGCCAGTTAAGCGTGAAAAGTCCAGGAAATCACGTATCAGTGCAACATTATCAAAAATTGATCTTTGAGGTATGCAGTAAGTCTGATCAATATGAACTACTTGACCAATTACATTACGCATTCTTTTTTTTTTTTTTGCAAATTATTTTTATTGGTTTTCTTTTCATGTTAAAAGTATACAAATACAATATCAATGCATATAATGTCTTACAAATGTCACCATTAGAATCATAAGACCCCAAAAATATAACTCAGTTGAACTTATTGTTGAAATTCCGGGTCAAATTTTTTGATTTGAGCACACTTACACACGCACACACACTGAAAGAAACAGTACAGACTACAATTAACACATGGAAAGGAAAATTACAAATTACAAAACAAAAACTAAAAAACAAAACAAAAACTAAAAAACAAAACAAAAACAAAGCGGCCTTTCTGAATGACAAGATCCTGCAGCAAGTGTAAGTTTAATGTTATTCCCACTTACTTATAGCACACAAGAACTACACACATCTAGAAGTGTACAATACAGATTACAGGATGACAGAGGGGAACTGAATTGATTAAGATGTTCAAGAAAAGGATTCCATATTTTGTAGAATTTAGTGGTGGAACCTTGTAATGTAGCCCTCATCTTCTCTAGTTTGGAGTAGGACAAAAGATCTCTCAGCCAGTAGAAAACTGTGGGGGGAGTGGAGGATTTCCATCTGAGTAAAATCAATCTCCTAGCCAATAGGGTGGCAAATGCTATAATGTCTGCCTTGAATTTAGGCAACACTAGGGTAGAGGGCAGCACTACAAACAGGATAGTTACTGGGATAGGGTCATTAGGCCCGTATCATGTACATTTAAAATAGTAGACAAAGTATTAAAAATTTCAGTCCAAAAATGATGGAGAGTTGGACAGGTTAAAAACATATGAATTAAGGAGGCCGGAGCCTGCTGGCATCGATCACAGAGGGGGTTTATGTGAGGGAAAATCTTAGAGAGCTTCTCTTTACTCCAGTGAGTGCGATGGAGAATTTTAAATTGAACTAGAAAATGCATTTCCTGAAGGAAATACCAGTGCATGAAATGCAAAAGTTAAGAAAGGAAGAAGAAAAGAAAGAAGAGTGAAAGAAGGAACTAAGAAAGGAAAAAAGAGTAAAAGAAGGAAAGAAGAAGAGAAAGGAGAGTGGAAGAAGGAAAGATGAAAGGAAAAAGGAGTGAAGAAAGGAAAGAAGAGTGGAAGAAGGAAAGAAGAGTGAAAGAAGAAACGGAGAGTGAAAGAAGGTAAGAAGAAATGAAAGTAGAGTGAAAGAAGAGTGAAAGAAGGAAAAAAGAAAGGAAAGAAGAGTGGAAGAAAGAAAGAAGAAAGGAAAGAAGATTAAACAAGAGTGGCTCTGGATAAAGACAGTAAAGTGAGAGTGAAGAAGGAAAATACTAAAAGAAGGAGAAAAAAAGGAGTAAAGCAGTGAGATGCAGTGTGAGAGAAAGAGGATTGAGAGGGATAGAGAGAAAGATGGAGAGAGAAAAAAGTAGAGTATGTAAGGTGTCTCTTAATATTCCTAGTTATACAGTTGAATGGAGAGGGAGAGAGAGAAGAGGAGCCTTGGAACCTTGGCGCAGGTGTCAGTGAAGCACAGGTGCAAGCCAGTTTAATGACCCTATTATGATGTCATAATTGTCCAATGTAAGTTAATGGGAACATTTATATTCGTTTTTCTTTAATATCTTAAAAAGTATAAAGTTTAGAAAAGTGAAAAATACATAGCATAAGTGTCCTTTACAAGACCTACGCGACAAAGTTTGAACGAAGTTTCTAAGTTAAGCGGTTCGAGCTGAATTAATCACAGAAAAAGGTAAGAAGAAGAAGAAGAAGAAGAAGCCTAGGAATAACAATACAGGGCATTTCACGCACTGTAATAAAGGATATAGAGTTAAGTAGATTGGATTAACCAGAGTTGGACTAATATATATATAACTAGAAAATGCATTTCCTGAAGGAAATACCAGTGCATGAAATGCAAAAGTTAGGAAAGGAAGAAGAAAAGAAAGAAGAGTGAAAGAAGGAAAGAAGAAAGGAAAGAACAGTGGAAGAAGGAAAGAAGAAAGGATAGAAGAGTGAAGAAAGGAGAGAAGAGAGGATGAAGGAAAGAAGAGTGAAAGAAGGAAAGAAGAAAAGAAAGAAGAGTGAAGAAAGGAAAGAAGAGTGGAAGAAGAAAAGAAAGAAGAGTGAAAGAAGGAAATAATAGTTGAAGAAGGAAAGAAGAAAAGGAAAGAAGAGTGAAAGAAGGAAAGAAGAAAGGAGAGTGAAGAAAGGAAAGAAAAGTGAAAGAAGGAAAGAAGAGTGAAAGAGAAAAAGAGAGTGAAAATATTGAAAAAAGGAGATAAAAATGGAGTGAAGAAGAGAGATTGAGTGTGAGAGAAAGTAGACTGAGAGAGAAAGATGGAGATATGGAGAGAAAAAAAAATTGAGAATGGATGGTGTCTTAATGTTCCTAGTTACAGTTAAATTGAGAGGGACAGAGAGAGAAGAGGTGATTTGGCGCAGCTGTCAGTAAAGCACAGGTGCAAGCCAGTTTAAAGACCCTATTATGATGTCATAATGGCCCAATGTAAGAAGAAGAAGAAGCCTAGGAATAACAATACAGGGCATTTCATGCACTGTAATAAAGGATATAGAGTTAAGTAGATTGGACAAACTAAACTGTTTAATCTCCAGTGTCTGCTGCTGCTGTTTAATATATAGAGTATAGAGTTGGATTAACTAGAGTTGGTCTAATATAGAGAATGTTTAAGTAAATTGGATTAACTAGAGTTGGTCTAATATAGAGAATGTTTAAGTAAATTGGATTAACTAGAGCGGTACTAATCTATTGGTCTATTAATCTTCGAACTAATCTAATCACTAAGTAACGATGTTCTCCGCAGCGTCCAAGCGGCACCTTGCAAGCAATTAACCAATTAGGAAAATAAAAATACAGTAACAAAAAGAAACTAGAAAATGCATTTCCTGAAGGAAATACCAGTGCATGAAATGCAAAAGTTAGGAAAGGAAGAAGAAAAGAAAGAAGAGTGAAAGAAGGAAAGAAGAGTGGAAGAAGGAAAGAAGAAAGGATAGAAGAGTGAAGAAAGGAGAGAAGAGAGGATGAAGGAAAGAAGAGTGAAAGAAGGAAAGAAGAAAAGAAAGAAGAGTGAAGAAAGGAAAGAAGAGTGAAAGAAGGAAATAATAGTTGAAGAAGGAAAGAAGAAAAGGAAAGAAGAGTGAAAGAAGGAAAGAAGAAAGGAGAGTGAAGAAAGGAAAGAAAAGTGAAAGAAGGAAAGAAGAGTGGAAGAAGGAAAGATGAGTGGAAGAAGGAAAGAAGAGTGAAAGAGAAAAAGAGAGTGAAAATATTGAAAAAAGGAGATAAAAATGGAGTGAAGAAGAGAGATTGAGTGTGAGAGAAAGTAGACTGAGAGAGAAAGATGGAGAGAAAAAAAAATTGAGAATGGATGGTGTCTTAATGTTCCTAGTTACAGTTAAATTGAGAGGGACAGAGAGAGAAGCGGTTCCTTTGATTTGGCGCAGCTGTCAGTAAAGCACAGGTGCAAGCCAGTTTAAAGACCCTATTATGATGTCATAATGGCCCAATGTAAGTCAATGGGAGAAATTTATATTCGTTTTTCTTTAATATCTTAAAAAGTATAAAGTTTAGAAAAGTGAAAAATACATAGCATAAGTGTCGTTTACAAGACCTACGCGACAAAGTTTGAATGAAGTTTCTACGTTAAGCGGTTCAGGCTGAATTAATCGCAGAAAAAGGTAACAAGAAGAAGAAGAAGAAGAAGAAGCCTAGGAACTAGAAAATGCATTTCCTGAAGGAAATACCAGTGCATGAAATGCAAAGGTTAAGAAAGGAAGAAGAAAATAAAGAAGAGTGAAAGAAGGAAAGAAGAAAGGAAAGAAGAGTGGAAGAAGGAAAGACAAAAGGAAAGAAGAGTGAAGAAAGGAGAGAAGAGTGGAAGAAGGAAAGAAGAAAGGAAAGAAGAGTGAAAGTAGGAAAGAAGAAAAGAAAGAAGAGTGAAGAAAGGAAAGAAGAGTGGAAGAAGGAAAGAAGAAAAGAAAGAAGAGTGAAATAATGAAAGAAGAAAGGAAAGAAGAGTGAAGGAAGGAAAGAAGAGTGGAAGAAGGAAATAAGAAAAGAAAGAAGAGTGAAAGAAGGAAAGAAGAAAGGAAAGAAGAGTGTAAGAAGGAAAGAAGAGTGAAGAAAGGAAAGAAAAGTGGAAGAAGGAAATAAGAGTGGATGAAGGAAAAAAGAAAGGCAAGAAGAGTGGAAGAAGGAAAGAAAAATGGAAGAAGAAAATAAGAAAGGAAAGAAGAGTGGAAGAAGGAAAGAAGAGTGAACAAGAGTGGCTCTGGATGAAGAGATAAAGAGAGAGTGAAAATATTGAAAAAAGGAGATAAAAATGGAGTGAAGAAGAGAGATTGAGTGTGAGAGAAAGTTGACTGAGAGAGAAGGATGGAGAGATGGAGAGAAAAAAAAATAGAGAATGGATGGTGTCTTAATGTTCCTGGTTACAGTTAAATTGAGAGGGACAGAGAGAGAAGAGGTTCTTTGGATTTGGCACAGGTGTCAGTAAAGCACAGGTGCAAGCCAGTTTAAAGACCCTATTATGATGTCATAATGGCCCAATGTAAGTCAATGGGAGAAATTTATATTCGTTTTTCTTTAATATCTTAAAAAGTATAAAGTTTAGAAAAGTGAAAAATACATAGCATAAGTGTCGTTTACAAGACCTACGCGACAAAGTTTGAATGAAGTTTCTACGTTAAGCGGTTCGGGCTGAATTAATCGCAGAAAAAGGTAACAAGAATAAGAAGAAGAAGAAGAAGAAGAAGAAGAAGAAGCCTAGGAATAACAATACAGGGCATTTCATGCACTGTAATAACAATACAGGGCATTTCATGCACTGTAATTAGTCCATGTTTGGCACAAAAAGAGGAAGAATGGACACGACACAAGATTCTCTCCCAAATATCCTCATCAAGCACCTCTCCAAGATCCTTTTCCCATAGTGTCTTAATGGAAGACACGGAATGATTGTATTCAGAAAAGATTCTACCATACATGTACGAAATAAAAACTTTCTCTCTAAAAACTGGTTGTAGGTATAAGTCTTGTTGTGTTTCTTGTGGTTTCGAGGGGAAATTAGGAATTTCAGCCTGAACAAAGCTACGGATCTGTAGATATTGGAAAAAAATTACTTTGTTTCAAGGAGAATTTTACCGTTCCTTAGGTTCCTTCTATGTACAAATCACTGAAAGAAGTGATACCTGCTTGAACCCATGTAGAGAAGGCCTTGTCCATTAACGATGGGGGGAATGAATGATTTTGTGCAATGGGGGCATGAAGCGAGGAAGGGAGAATGCCAAAATTAAGTCTAAATTGCCTCCAGATTTTGAGAGTAGTCTTAACCATTACGTTCTTTGTGTACTGTACAGTGGAAGAGTTTCCTGGAGAGTATAAGAGTGCCGGAAGAGAGGATGGTTTACAGGAAGCAGCTTCAATACTAAGCCAGGCAGCAGTGTGTTCTGGATCGGTGGGTCGCAGCCAGTAGTGCATCACACGCAGATTAGTAGCCCAATAGTAGTATTGGAAGCTAGGTAGAGCAAGACCACCAAGACAGTTTGGTCTTTCTAAGTAGGCTTTGCGAAGTCTTGGAGGTCGTCCCTGCCATAGAAACTCGGATATCAAACTATCTAGTTTACGGAAGAATGCTTTAGTTAAGAAAACTGGCAGACATTGAAAGAGGTAAGAACATTTGGGTAGAATATTCTGTTCTGCCCCCGCTTCTGTGTGTGTGGCTAGGTCCGTCTAGCTTGCTACATCAGCTCGGATAGTTAACAGTCTTTCCCCAAGTGAAACGCTGAAGCTTCAATTTCTTTTCAACTCTTTACTGAAGAAAATACTGTAAAAAGACAAACGCTTTTTGACCATTTAGATCGGCAGGAAAAATCGTACTGCTCAACTTAAACTTGTATCGTGTTGTTACCACGGAAACACTGTCAGATTAGTACAACTGTTCGGTTGGAACTCTACACCACTAGAGGGTGCTATTTCCCTACACAAATGACAACAGAACAGCACACTCCCCGCCTGGTATAATGCAATATAACACTATTCCCCTTTAACAAGTAAAACAACTTCAGAAACAGGTCTAGAATATACCCTTAGAGTACCCTCTCTCACAACCCTTAAGTCCACTTTGCGAACTTTAGAGTCTTTGCTGGGAATGGCTTTCACCACCACTCCGACAGGCCACTCATTCCTCTTGACTTGTGCATCTTTGAGCAACACGACATCTCCTTCGCTCAGGTTTGGCTTGTCTGTGTGCCACTTCCTCCTTGGCTGGAGTGTCACCAAGTATTCTTGACGCCAGCGTTTCCAGAAAGAATCAGCAAGAGCCTGGACCTGTTTCCACTGTTTGCCATAGAGGTCATTGAGGTCATACTCTCCCGGGGGTGGCAATACTGGTTCTGTTTTCTGCGTTAGGAGCATGGCAGGTGTGAGCATAGACATATAGAATTACTAGATAACTCACGGCGGAGTCTAGAACGTCCGCAGAGGTCGGCCATCTTACCCCGGGCAGATCGCTCACCGTAACATTGTGTTGGTAGTGAAAAATGTACTTTTTAAATAACCATAGCTTGCTCAATTTTCAACCGATTTTTAAACGGGTTGGTTTGTTATAAACGTCAGAGATGTAGCTATGACACTGTATACTTATGAATAATCATTTAATGTTCTAAACAATAGAATAATTATTCTAAGTATGTACAATATACAACAAATGTTCAAGTTCAATTTATACAATTCATCAAAATCTAAGTGCAATATTTCTTTGTAAAATGCAAAATACTGATCATATTGATTCCAGAGTTGTTGATTGATGAAATTGAACATACATTAATCCAATCAGTATCATAACATTTTAGTTGATTACTCAATATACTTAATTTTTTACAAAACATCCTGTGTTTCGGTAGTGCTGCACTGTTTCGGTAGTGACATCCAGTGTTTCGGTAGTGACCGCACTGTTGGATGGATATTCATTTCTCTCCCAAAATCTTCCAAAAGGTGCTCTAGGCCGCCCTTTAGTCCACACAACACATTTATTTAAAAATTATGGGATTGAACTACTTACCATTTCATTTTGTCACTACCGAAATCATCAAGTCACTACCATATGTTTCGGTAGTGACTGTTTCGGTAGTGACAATTCTAGCTAACTTTAAGCATAAATAAAGAATTCTAGCAAGCACACGGCTTGCAAACAAATCTTTGAAGAGGTGTACACACAAACAAAAATAAGATTTTGCATAAAACTCCAAAAGGTTTACTTAATTGAAGAAAACATGCGTTTCGGTAGTGACAATTCTTAAGGTTACACGTCGATTTTCAGACTTTGGAACACATTTATATAAAAACGATGGGATTTAGCTACTTAACATTCAACCATGAAGGACAGGGATGCAGTGTCACTGCATGGTCAAAAATGCAGGGTCGTGGCTAAAACACAGGCTCAGCCAATGGACTAAAACTCTTGTGTTTCGGTAGTGACATGAAAACTAGGGACATGATTTTTTGAGTATAGTTAATTGATTTAAAAATTAAACCCACAATAAATCTAAATATTCCAAGTTCTGTTTCAACCCAATCATAAAGATCTTTGAAATGTAATCTTTGAAAAAAATCTAAAAAAATTGAAAAGTGTTATTTACAGGCATTGAAATTTAGATGTCAGGGTTGGGGACAGCTACTTCCCAATAGAAAGTACCCTATAAATGATGATTTTGTATATATTTAGCTTATCACTATCTCATTTTATGCATTGGGTTTATATAGACCATCACATTTTCTTAGTAAATATCTATGCCTAAATACCTAATTGTTTTGTAAATAGTTTTTATTGTTGAGGGACTGCATATTACACAAATTCGGTAGAATGGCCCATATATGTCTATGTCTAGCATTATACTTGAATGTCCGAGGATAGTTAGTTAGTCATAGTTAGTTAAAGTAGAAGCATAAATCCAGGGTTATTTATTACTTTGCTAAACTCAATATCACGGTACCATCAGGGCATCGGTGTCTGTGATACGGTTCAATACCGTCAAAGCGACACGAAACAAACAGCTTCTAATAAATGTTAATTGAAATTAAAATCGACATCGCTAATGGTTTCATATTTGTGGTATTCCGTCAGGAAGTGTACCTCTGTCTCCACGGCCCCCACAACCTCTCCGGTCAGCCAGGTCTGCCTCTTTCGATGGCAAGGCGGTGCTTGTACAGTACATTGTCATGGTTTTCCTGAGTTTTGTGTCTTTAACTGTCTTTTACTGTATTCAGGTAATAAAAACACCTTGTGCATGTGTGTATTTATTACACCTATCTGTTTTGTTCAATGTTATTTTTCACATGAAAACCCATGGTTATAATTATTAGTATTCTTAAGTATGCAGTGTCATAAATACATCTCTGTACAGGGTGGGGATTTCAACAGGCATAATTTCTTGATGTATATTTGTATAGGGAAATATTGTACCTACTTTAGATCATTATTTTCAGCGAAGCACAGTTGCAAGCCAGTTTAAAGACCCTATTATGACGTCATAATGGCCCAATGTAAGTCAACGGGAGAAATTGTATTTGAGTTTTTCTTTAATATTTTAAAAGGTATAAAGTTTAGAAATCTGACATACATAACCCTAGTGTCCTTTACAAGACCTACACAACACATTTTGAATGAAGTTTCTACGTTAAGGGGTTCGAGCTGAATTAAGCACAGAAGTCGGTACAAAGAATAATAAGTATAAGAAACGAAGGAATAACAATAAGGGGCATTTCATGCACTGTAAGTATTTTCATGTATACAGTGTCATAGCTAAATCTATGACGTTTATAACAAACCAACCCGTTTAAAAATCGGTTGAAAATTGAGCAAGCTATGGTTATTTAAAAAGTACTTTTTTCACTACCAACACAATGTTACGGTGAGCGATCTGCCCGGGGTAAGATGGCCGACCTCTGCGGACGTTCGACTCCGTTGGCCGGCAACGCGGATAATGTATCTAGTAATTCTATATGTCTATGGGTGTGAGGACAGAAGGCATGTCTGGGTCAGATGACACGGGAACCAAAGGCCTGGCGTTCATAATGGCCATGACTTCTGACATGAGTGTGAATAGGACCTCATGGGACAGGTGGGAGTTGTTTGTCTTGAGCAACAGTGCATCTAAGATCCTGCGAGCAACACCTATCATCCGCTCCCACACTCCACCCATGTGTGAGGAGTGAGGTGGGTTGAACATCCAGGTGCTGCCTTGGTCTCGCAGGTAGGTAGTCAGTTCATGGTCATCAGATTTGATCTGAAGTTCTTTGCATGCACCTATGAAGTTCGTTCCTCTGTCAGAACGAAAGAGGCGAGCAGGGCCACGTATAGATGTGAATCTTCTTAATGCATTCACAAAGCTTGAAGATGACAGGGACTCAAGGACCTCGATATGCACAGCTCTCATCACTAAGCAGGTAAAGATGACTGCCCAGCGTTTATTCTCTACAAGGCCGCCTCGAGTGCGCCTGGTGCTTATTGTCCAAGGGCCAAACACGTCGACACCAACATTAGTGAATGGAGGACCTGGGGTGAGTCTGTCAGCAGGCAAGTTCGACATTTTTTGTTCTTCCATTCTTCCTCTCAGCTTGTTACAGGTCACACATTTGTGTATGACACTTGACACAAGCCCTTTGCCTCCAATCAGCCACAGTCCTGCAGAGCGCACAGCGCCCTCTGTGAGATGTCTTTCCTGGTGTGCGACCTGCTCATGGTAATGTCTTACCAGTAGAGTGGCTACATGGTGCTTTTTTGGGACGATGACTGGGTGTTTTTCTTCCCAGGGTACCTCAGCCAAAGGAATCCGCCCTCCAACTCTTAATAGGCCATCCGCATCCAGCATGGGGTTCAGCTTTCTTAGAGCACTTGTCTTTGGCATGACTTCACCTCTAGAAAGGCACTTTATTTCTCCAGCAAACACATCACGTTGAGCATTTCTGATGACAAGTAGTTTTTCTACTCATCTGTCTTGTTGGTTAAGCCCTTTGCACAGGACCTCACCTTGAGTATGAGCTTGGCTATGGCCTGACTGAGTGACTGGAAAACTGGAAAAGCGCTCAAATCGATGTGAGCCTAACTCACTGGCAGAGGCATTAGTCATGAAAGCTTGGATCTGTGTACGTACATCTACGTCTGCATCAGGATTGATGAGTTCGAATGCCTCTGTCTGTGTGCAGGTGTCTTTTGTCAAGAAAGCTGGGCCTTTGAACCAGTTTGTGTCCTTCAACACAGCTGCTGCCACTGAGCGGGTTCCATGGTCCGCTGGGTTGTGTTCGGTGCTGACAAAATGCCGCTGTTCAGGGCTTGTGGACTTCCTGATGCGGGCAACTCTGTTCACTACGTATACATGGAATCTTCTTTTTGTGTTGTGGATATATCCCAACACAATCCGGCTGTCTGTGTAGAATGTTACTTTGTGAATGTCTGTGTCCAGTTCGTCGGTGATAAGATCTGCGATTTCCACGCCCAGGACAGTGCCCATGACAAATCCGACATTGATGTGTCCCTCTCTGTCTCTCGTCTTGAGGTAAGCTACTGCTGATATAGCCATGGTGGAGGCGTCGGTGAAGACACAGAGTTCTCTGTAGTTTGCGTAGCCTAGAGAAACGGGTGTGTAGGGTCTTTCAATCTGAAGCTGTTCAAGCTCACAGAGTGAGTCTCTCCACTGCGTCCACTGTTCTTCTTTTAGTACTGGGAGGGGGGCATCCCACTCAGCTTGGTCGGCGGACAGCTCTCTAACCAATGCTTTACCTTGGATGGTTACAGGTGCCACATATCCCAGGGGGTCGTAAAGGCCATTAACAGTGGATAAGATTCCTCTTCTAGTAAAGGGCTTCTTCTCTCTGGATACGCAGAAGGTGAAAAAGTCAAACTCTAGGTTCCAGGTGAGTCCCAGACTGCGCTGTACTGGCAAGGGGTCGACGGTCAGCTCTAAATTGACCATGTTTTTGGCCCTCTCTTCGGTGGGAAAGGCATCCATCACTGCACGTCTGTTAGAAGCAATTTTATGTAGCTTGGTGCTTGACTCAGCTAACATTTCTTTGACATGGCTTGATCCTCGGTGGAGAATGAAGTGAGTCCATCATCCACATAGAAATTTCTCATTACGTACTACTTAGCTTCAGCACCATGTTCCTCTTCTCCATGCAGGGCCGCTCTTCTCAGGCTAATGATGGCTACTGCGGGGGAAGGAGAGTTTCCAAAAACATGCACTTTCATGCGGTACTCGATGATCCGTTTGCTTGGGTTGTTGTCTTCAAACCACAAGAATCTGAGGAAGTCGCGGTGTTCCTCCTGTACGATGAAGCAATAGAACATCTGCTGCACATCCGCAGTCACTGCAACAGGCTCTCTGCGAAAGCGCATGAGGACCCCGAGGAGGGTGTTATTCATATCCTCATCAAGCACAACATAGGTCTTCATGGCTCTGTGTCTTTGTCCAGCAGGATACACAAGAGCAAGACAAATCTTGGAGCATGATTTTGATGTGTTCACACTTCCAGATTCCCGTGCATTTGGAGGTCACAAACGGGATGGTCTCCCTCCGCTGTTGCTCCCCGCCATGCTCTATACCGCTCACATGGGCAGCAACTTTCCATGGGGCAGGTCCTGGATGCAGGACTGATGGGTGTCTGTCGCTGTTGCACTCTTTGCAAAGCACAGGCTTGTCACAGTCTCTAGCAACGTGGGTGGACGAGGCACAGCATTTGAAACAGATGTGTTTTTCCATCAAATAAGCTTTTCGTTCATCCAGTGTTTTGTTTCTGAAGCTGCGGCACTTCCTCAGTGGATGAGGCTTGTTATGCAGTGGGCACTGTTTGTCAGGGTCATCATTTCTCCTGGCTGCTGCGGTGCTGTCACCGTCGCCGCCATTAGTTGAGACTTCGGTCTTCCTGACAGCAACTGATGTTCGTGCATATTGACTGCCAGACTGGAGAACACTCTTCTCAATTTTGGAGGGATACCATGCTCCTGTTATGCTGGCAAAGCTAGGATCATTGCGTGTTTGAGCTTGATCAGTGACAAAGTCCACAAAGACGGCAAATGGAGGGTATGGCACCCAGTGTTGTTGCTTGTAGCGTGATCCAACAGTAATCCACCTTTCTTGTAGGCTGGTCGGAAGTTTCTGGATTATAGGGCTGACGCCGCGGGAGGTGTTGAGGTACGAGAGACCAGGTATCCATCCGCCCTCGCTACTTCAAGTTCCATTAGAATGTCTCCCAGTTCTCTTAACTTTTGATTTTCTTTGGCTGAGATTTTGGGAAAATCCTCAACTTTCTTGAGAAGCGCGTCTTCGATTACCTCAGGTGACCCATAAACGCCCTCCAGTCTTTGCCACAACATCTTGAGGCCTGCAGGTGGGTTGTGGATGTTAACTGCTCTGATTCGTTTTGCTTGCACAGACGATGAAGGCCCAAGCCATTTGCAGAGCAGGTCAAGTTCCTCTCTGGCAGAAAGCTTTAAGTCGTCTGTAGAGCTAAGAAAAGATGCCTTCCAGGCCCAGTAATCCTCTGGTTTGTCATCAAACTGCAAAAGACCTGAACTCACCAGCTCACGCCGCATCAGATATTTCTCCAGGTCAGTTGCAGCCGTTGTATTGGATAGGCTTGTGTTGTACACAGGGAGTGAATGTGCATAGTGGGGCTGGATAGGCTTGAAGTCATCGCTGCAGTGTTTTGAGTCGTGGGGGAAGTCTCTGAAACCGCATGTTTTCCTTGGTGCCTCCACAGTGCTGGTTGCCTGATGTGGTGTCCAGGTAGCTTGTCCTCTGAGCGAGCGATGTTGAGCCCAATTCAATTCATGGTCACTGATCACACTTGGTGGCCTTTCACCCGGATTGTCACGTGTCCACGCTTCACCGTTGTCCATAGTGGGCTGGCGCGCTGGTGAATGTGGAGTCATGAGTGGTGTTACATTTGGTTGTGAGCTTGTGACTAAATTGAATGTGTTGGCTGTTATTTCCCTCTGATAGGACAGGTGGCCTGGATGTATATAAGGTCTCTGTGTTACAGCATTTACACCATACATTTCAGCTGAATCTGAGGTCTGAGACAGCCTGATGTTTCTGATGGGTTGAAGTGGAGTTAATAACTGACCTTCCTCTTTCGCAGCTGCTTCTAGCATTTCGGCTTCTGCATTTGCAGCTGCCATTGCCTTTTGTAATTTCAGTTCGTGTAAACTGGCATTTAGAATGGCTTGTTGTTTCAACAGCTCCGCCTCTCGTTTGGCGAACTCTAGTTCTGTCCGTGCAGCCTCAGCTTTGGCTCGCGCTTGCAAGGCTAGAGAATTAGCTATTGAATGTCTACTACTGGTCCTTGAGCAGTTAGATATTTGTGATCTTGTTTCTAGATCCTCAAAATCCTCTTCTTCTCCTCTATGAGTCATGGTGACGGTTTGTGTTGGTTTTCTACTCACAGAAAAGATGATCGCTGGCCGTAGGAAGCCTCTGAACAAGTTGGTGAAGAGGGGGCATACATAATATTAAATAACCGTCTAACATTGGAAAAAAGAGTGTCTATTTTTAATAAATCCAGTTTGGTCATCAGATATTAATTAAGGCAGGATTGAGTCTAAGCGCATAGCCAACACCTTAGCTAATATCTTAGCATCTACATTAATCAATGAGATGGGCCTATAAGAGCTGCAGAGAAGTGGGTCTTTGTTCTTTTGTAATATTGAGGAGATAGATGTTTTCCGTAAAGTAGGGGGTAAGCAATTGGAAGTATAAGACTCATTCAGCATTTCAAGTAAGAGAGGGGCCAATTGATCGGAAAACTTTTTAAAGTATTCTACGGAGTAGCCATCTTGGCCACAACATTTGCCACTTTGCAAAGCCCAGATTGCACTAGAAATCTCCTCTAATGTGATTGGTTGTTCCAAGCCTGATGCTAAGCCTGCATCTAAGCTTGGTATGGAAAGGTTTCCGAAGAAAGAGTCCAACTCTGACAGCCCACTTTGATTCTCAGAGGTGTACAAGTGACTGTAGAAGTTTTTGAATTAATCATTTGTTAATTGTGGATCAGTTGTAACGCCTGTGTGTGTGTTTATTTTAAGAATTTGGTGAGCTGAGGATTTTTGGCGCAGTTGGTGAGCTAGCAGCTTGCTGGACTTGTCACCTTGCTCGTACTGAGTATATCTACATTTAAAAAGTAAATCTTCAGCAAGAGTACTTGACAAGTTGTTAAATTCAGCTTGTAGTATAAGTCTCTGTTTATATGCATCTGGGGAAGGTGAAGAGGCGTGGGACGTAAGATCTGCCATTCTCTTTTCTCTAACCCGTTTCTCATGGCTTGCATATGAAATTATCTGACCCCTGAAGTACGCTTTAAAAGTTTCCCATAGGATAGATGGGGAAGTGTCCTCAGTTTTATTTATCTTAATAAAAACATCAATTTGAGTGGACATAAATTTTACAAAGTCATCATCTGACAAAAGCCGGGTGTTAAAACGCCATGGTGGACGTGGTTTTATATGGCCTCTCCAGTTAAGTTCTAATGTCACAGGGCCATGATCAGAAATAACTATGGGGTTATAGGTGCAGGAGTGCACAGAAGGGAGGAGTCGATTATCTAATAAAAAATAATCTATACGTGTGAAAGTATGGTGCATATTTGAGAAGAAAGAATAAGCTCTGCTTGTTGGGTGCAGAAAACGCCAGACATCAGACATAGCAAACTCTTTTAGAAAAGACTTAATTAGTTTAGCTGATTTAGTTTGTGGCTTCATATTCATAGAGGAGCGGTCCAAAGAAGGATTTAGCCAGCAGTTAAAGTCACCGCCCAAAATGAGGCAGTGAGATTGCATATCTTGGAAAGAAGACAAAAAGGACTCGTCCCAATTGGGGGCATAGACATTGGCTAAGATCACGGGGGTATTGTAAAGTTTACCTGTTACTATGATATATTTTCCATTTTTATCTAGTTTGGTATTTTCTAAAGTAAACGGTACAGATTTGTGTATTAGAATTGCAGCTCCCATTGTCTTACAGCTGTAGTGTGAGTGATACATCTGACCAACCCACTTTTTACGCAACAAAGTGTGATTATCTGTTTTCAGGTGCGTTTCTTGAAGGAAAGCAATATGAGTCCCCATACTTTGAAGGTGGTGAAGAACTTTACTTCTCTTGACAGGTTGATTCAGTCCCTTTACATTCCAACTAGTAAATTTCAGTGTGTGTCCACCAACTTGGACAGTGGGGTTAGAACTATTTTGTGACATCATATTACCTCAAGAGGGGAAAAAGATAAAGCAGGAAATTTGTGATACAATAGTAAGTGAAACCTCACAGGATTGTCAGAAGTTACCTTTGTATATATCAGAAGGCCTGTACACAAACAAAAGACTGAAAAACAAAACGACTGATAAAACATGTAGACAAAGAGACAAACATAAAAATACAAATAAACCACCAACTGCTGAAGCGTCATCCTGAACGTGACGCGCGCACCTACTCTCCCTAAGGGATACATCAAACTTCCTAAGAAAACTTTGATATTAACTCAGTACTCGCCCACAGGGCCAAGTGCAGTGGCGGCGCCAGAGATTTTTTTCTGGTGGTGCTATGGGGGTGCTCGGCGTTTTACTGAGGGTGCTATGAAATTAGGGTGATAGCATATGAGTCTCATTTTTCTCTACTACAACACCTCCCCACCATATCGTCACATATGTTTACACGTTTGATCTCTAACGCGTCTTTGGGGTACATAAAAAGTGTCATTCAAATCGATCGTATTATTATTATCATTAGGCTACTTCTGACGGACGCGCACAAAGCCGCGTTCATCTCCGACGGTCAAAATGGATGCAGCATGTTATAGATAACGTAATCCCAAATACTTCACTTACTTCAGTGTGTGGATTAAAGTTTGCGCCAGATGACTAACAGGTCACCACTACCATGTGCGACAAATTAAACTAAACATACCAAGTTCAATACACTTCTAACTAAAGACGGCAGATTAGAATATCAGGTAGAATAAACTTAAACAGGCAAAGAGTCAGAAATGCTTTCAAAAAGTGTATATTATTTTAAGTCACAATCAATAAAAACATGAATGAGACCAAACAGTAGGCACTCAAAACCACAATAATAAGAGATCAAAAAGTGTACACAAAACTATGCTTAAAACATCCCTTAATTGTTTCCTAATAATTTCTGCCATTACATTGATGATCTCATTCTGCACGTCATGGTGCACATACTTTGCATTTGACGGGTTGTTATCTAACTTTTTCTGAACGGTTTTATCAAATTTTCCAATTACAGATAGCAACTCGCGGACATTACCCCTGTTTGCTGAATCCTCATCTTCAATGTGGCCTCGCTGTGAGATCCCCTGACAAGCAGTGTAGCGCAAGCTTTCCACAACATTTTTGTAATATTGGTCTTTTCGGACCATCCTGGGCGTTCATGCTTAAGTCACCCAGGGTGCTAGCAGCATGGCTAGCAGCGCCCTCAGTAGAGGTGAAGGGTTAACTTGGACCAGGACGTTCCTCTTCTTCTACATCAGAATCAGAATCCAATACCTCTTGCATTTTTTTCTTCCTCTTGAACATCTTATTCAACTCGAGGAAATTTGCGGAGTAAATACCGATCCATTTTCGTGATTTTGTGAACGCTTGACTTAGAATTGACCGATCGCGAGGATTACTGTTACTTAACCTTAGCCTGACGATGTCATACTCATAATTCTAGTCAGAATATGAGTCTGAGATCGGACAATTGGGCTGTGATTATGGGGCGTGTTTCAACGAACCAGGAAAGAAAATTCCTCTTCGCTGAATTGGATACCTAGAACCAATCAGCGCAACGTAGTATTACCATCTGACAGATTAAACTTTTACCTGCTCCCGTAGGAAGGACGGCAAAAACATCTTTTCAATCGACAAATGCCTTGATCGCGTTTCTCTGTTCCTCTTTCAAAATGAATGCGCTGTCAATATCTGCTGAGATATGCCTGCTCACGTTACTTAATTAGCACTCAAGGCTAGAAGCTACCATTAGTTTCAACGATTATTTTGGCCAACGCGTTAGCATAACCGATCAATAATGGTCTAGAGTGCTTTAGTTAGGACCTAAAATCCTCGGCAACACTCGTTTTGCGTATACACAACTAACCGAGTCAATGTAGACATAAAAAAGTCGTGTAGATAGCTTAAATCATATAAAATATGTCCCACTAAGCTCCCGAGACGGCGCCATCTTTGTTCGATGTATATTCCGGTATATTCTATCTATATCTGTCCATCAACGTATAAAGCCCGCCCTTACAATTTGATTGGTTTAGATTGCGTTTCAACCTTTTTGAAACGTTAAATCTCTCCCAACTAACTCGATTCCAGACTGAATCTCCCAGAACAAAAATTTTGTGGGCGGAGTTCAGGCTGGTATCCAGGCTAACTTAACCTACTACTCATTGAACAATCACGTTCATGCGTAACGTGTCTGTGTCGTGCTACGTGAACAATCTGTTTATTTCAATCTGTTATTTTCTTTTGTGATTAAAATATTATTATCACACAATACATTTTATTAAGAACTCAGAATGAAAATAAATAACAATAATAGGCCTAAATAAACCATTATTTTCTTGGGGGTGCTATGGGGGTGCTATGGCCAATCTAGGGGGTGCTCTAGCACCCCCTAGCCCCCCCCTGGCGCCGCCACTGGCCAAGTGCTATAAATGTATGAAATATAAAGGTTATAAAAAGCACAGTATTTAAATTCAAATGATCAAACATAAAAAAATAAAGAATGCTCGTAGAACTTGTATAAATGAGGACTACTCAAATGGATGATTAGGCTAAATTAAAAGTAGCCTACACAAAGGCACATATTTAAACAGTAAGCATCGTAATCCTACCACAATCCTAAATTACTCTGATGATTCACGCACTGCGGTGTTGACGAAGGCTTTTGCTGCGTCCGGATCAGTGAATTTGTGAACATCACCAGAGGGCATCGTTATTTTGAGTTCAGCTGGGAAGAAAAGTCCGAATTTAATTGAAGGCTGCTCATGCAGAATCTTCTTCACCGGAACGAATGTTGCACGTTTCTTTGCCACCTCCGCCGTATAGTCAGGGAAGATAGACAGCCTGCAACCTTTGAGTGATAATGGAGATGCCTCAGCTGCTCGTCGGAGAATCTGGTCACGGACGTGGTAGTAGTGTAGTGGTAGTAGTGGACTCGAATGACAAATGCTCGCGGTGGCTTTCCATTTTTCGGTTTTGGACGTAGCAAACGATGCGCCCTGTCCAGCAAAGGCTTCTCCTCCAGCCCCAGCATAAAGTTTTAGAATTATGGTATGAAAAGATATTTTGCAAAATATTCGTTACACTGTGCTGTATATAAAAATTAACATTGCACTTGGCAGGAGCTCACTGAAAACACGTTTACTCCATGTGTGTGCTCTAGATTATGCATTCTTGTAGCCAGGGTTTTAGACAAAATTTTAAAATCCACACACAAGAGTGAGGCGGGCCGCCAGTTTGCTATGTTTTGTAAATCCCCCTTCTTGGGTAGCAGGGCAATGGCAGCTCTTCTACAATTTAGTGGCAATAACCCCTTATCAAGACTATCTACCAGGACCTCTAAAAGGTCCGGCCCAATTAGCCCCCAGTATGCTTTAAAGAACTCGCCAGCTGAGCGTCCATTTTCCATCCCCATGAGTGCAGAATGGAGCTCACCTTGGGTCACTGGCTCCTCCAGTTTAGTAGCAGACTCATCTTCTACCTTCGGTAGATTTATTTATTTATTGGATCCCCATTAGCTGGGGCAGACACCCCCGCTATTCTTCCTGGGGTCCTTCTTAAATAAGAAATCATTCCATAAAACATGAAACAAATACAACATCAATTAAAAATAGAAAACTATGTAGATTAAAACAAAAACAAAGAAGCATCAAGAAAAAGAAAAAAAATCTCACACACTATAACAGATGAACATTAAACACACACCCTGCATGCCTACCTAAATTAGAAACCAGTTATCTAATCAGATATTTCCCAAATACTTCCTAACTTGTTTTTTAAAAATGGTCTTAGAATTGATTCTAGTCATAGAAGTTGGCATCCTGTTCCATTCTATAATGGCTCTGTATCTTACTGTACGTTGTAAGGAATTAGTGTTAGCCCTGGGTACAACAAATCTCCCCTCCATTGCAGACCTTGTACTATAGATGTGAGACGTTTTAAGATCATCATAATAAGTGCAAGTTACAGCCTCCATGTCATTTAGTTCACACTTAAACAAATCAGCATAGAAACCAACCGCTCTCTTGCGAATGTCGGCTGGCTCAGTGAGCTCTTGCCCAGTTTCTGAGAGCAGACAGTGGATCAGTTTACTCTGTCCATTCTTTCTTTCTAGACTAAAGAAGAACTTTGAAGGTGCATCCATCTGTGTTGCATTTTGAAATCGTGAGCGTACAAGAGCCCCTTGGGCCCTGACATTTAATACATCATCAAGCATTTTCTTTTTACACCTGAGAGCATTAATATGTTCTTCATTATAAGAGGATGCTACTAAGTCTTGTAGGCCCAGAATTTCCTTTTCAAGAGTCCTCATTGACTGAGATACTGCTTTTGTCACATTTAGAGTGTACTGCTGACAAAGCTGCCTTATTAAGACTTTTCCACAGTCCCACCACAGTTGCAGGGAGGAATAATGTTCTTTTCTGTTTCTCCCAAAATAGAGTGAAAATTCCTAAAAAAAGTTTGTCCCCTGTACAAGGGTTGCGTGAAATGCCAATAGGCACTGCCCCGCAAACAGGGAACGTCCCCAGGACGTTAACAGGACATTCGCAAGGTCCCCAATCGTCCCCAATTGGTCCCCGCCACAACGTTCGCTAGAGGACATTACCAGAAGTTTTTGACGTTCGTAGCAAGTCTACCTTTGGTCCTTCTGTGACGTTCGCATGAGTCTTAAATCGGACTTTTAGGGAACATTATAATTTGGTCTCTCAGCACACGTCCCCAGGACGTCCTTCAAAAACGTCCCCGTTACCTTTACCTGTGGTCCTCATGCGTGACGTTCGCATGAGCCTTTAAATGGACTTTTAGGGAACCTTATAATTTGGTCTGTCAGCACACGTCCCCAGGACATCCTTTAAAATCGTCCCCATAACCTTTACCTGCAGGTCCTCTGCGTGACGTTCGCATGAGCCTTAAAACGGACTTTTATAGGGAATGTTCTTATTTGGTCTCTCAGCATACGTCCCCAGGATGTCCTTCAAAAACGTCCCCGTTACCTTTGCATGAGCCTTAAAACGGACTTTTAGGGAACGTTCTTATTTGGTCTCTCAGCATACATCCCCAGGACGTCCTTCAAAAACGTCCCCGTTACCTTTACCTGTGGTCCTCTGCGGGACATTCGCATTCGGTCCTTCCAAAACGCCCCCTTGACGTCCTCTGATGGTCCTCTCTGAACCAGAGGTTCCGCTAGAGAAAAATGTTTTTCATTTGCCCAACATTGTAATGATAAGCCGGCCAAATATCTAACCTGTTTCTGCTTCTAAATTAGCCTATTGAAGAAAACTGACGGCCTGCGTAGCTTAAATAATAACATAATCAGGTAGTTTAGAATGCAACATGTTTATTTTCCTAAGTTTACAATGGGAAACAAAAACTTTAATGTCTGATGCGCTTCAGTGGCCTTTAATCGCCACCTGCTGTGGCGTTTAAATGAGCGCCGCAACATGGTCATTGCTCTGTTCAACGAGAGCAGAGATTCTTAAATTATTCGACCCTCTTGTGAATCCTTTGCGTCGCCTTTTCGCAGTGCTAACAGAACATTTTACTGTGACTATCAATTACCTCGCACCTTAGCCAAGAGAACTTGTCACTCCATAACGACATAAACGCCCGACATTTCAGCTCTTTCTCTGGTGATGCTGTTCGAACATCTAGGGATTCAGGTATTCAGTGTTTGGAAAGTTCACTTTCTACATGAACTAGCTCAGTTAATTGTTCATAATTCAAAAATTTTGAACTAAGTTCACAGCTCCAATTTTCAATAGCCTATGCTGCGAGTGCGAGCTATAATTTTTCCAAATCTCTGTCTGCAATAGCCTACCACTCTTGGCTCCCGGCGCGCTCACGCACGGGCATAGACAGTATAATAAAATGATAAAAAGCTCAATGTTAAAGCTAGACACTTGATAGACCTTCCTATGTATGCATTGTATTGGAATCATGCAGACATTACATTTATAGCACAGATCAGTAGAGAAGCATTCATATTTATTTTATTTCATCATTCTTAGTTTGGATAGTTATTCTGCCTCCCTGCCCGTCCGTGACGTGCCATAGATGTTAATTAAAAAAGGAATTGATGTAGAGAATTAAACTATACTTGTTACTTAATCTTCGAATCAGGAATCAAGAGTCAAGGCTTGAAGAACACTGGAAAGCTGGTTTTATTATTGCCAAGGCAACAAGAGAAGGATACCGGTCATCGTTCTAACAAATACAGACTACGAGTTGTTCTTATACCCTCCAGGCATCCTAGAATAGTATGTAATTGTACCCTCACATATGAATTGTCTCTAACACTACCCAAGTAGGGAAACAACCCCTTTTAGCCAGAGTCTGAGTGTCTGACTAGGTAGGATACAGCTGCCATTCTGCTAAATTTACACTTAAGTTACAGTAAGTAAAAAACTCTCTCTCTAGCCGTTAGGCCTAAAATACAGTGAACTCTGACCTCTGCTTTACCATTTAAGGTACACTGGAGCACCCAAGAGCCACACTTATTAATAAAGAAGGAGGACATGCTTAGATTAACTTAGAACTGATCATTTCAGGCCTACATCCGCCCCTTTGTGGATTAATCCACACCTTATCCTAGCACATGTTATAACCCAAACATTTATCACTATACTATACAGCAAACAAGCACAGTTTTACTTATACAGTAAAGCCTACAACTAACCTTATGCTAAACATCACCTTACTCCAAACATCCAATACAGCTATGTCACCAACTTCCACTAGTTTACATCACAGAACAATAATGCCTCCCTAGGGTACGCCTAGGAGAGTTTTACACACACACAGACCATGGAACATTCCCATATGGCCTGTCATATGAAAAATAAAAAATACACAAGTATGGAAATATAGCTTTGTCTATAAAGCTACACGCACATTTGTCTATTTTACTAAGGCACTCTCTGTTTATCTACTATTACACACACAATTTTACTATAGACGTTAACTTCACTATGGATACTCAATTTCTTTTTACCCATTACACTTTACCATTACGCTTACATTCTTCTCTAGGAGGTGTAGTTCCCTGAGAGGCCTTTCTGTATGTGATGGAAAATCCTTTAAAGAATAATAATACGCCCCTTTGTTCACATCATATATCATTACATTTTTCCCTGAGTTATTTCATTATACTCATAAGTAAATCAACTACTGCATTATACTTTTAATACATAACACATGACTGCTGGTGTGGTGATTCTTCAACTTCCTTTGAGTCTGCCGTAGAATCAGAGGTTGCGATAGTGGTAAACCACTTATCGCTCTGCCTGGCGAGGGCAGACTAGCACTTGATTTTGGCCTGCTACTTTGTTTGTTTCTTTTTTTCCAGGGCTAATATGGTCTAGTCACCTAGTTCCCATATGCCACCGTTGGAGTCAGGACTGCCTCCCTGACCCATAATGTCTTAGTTGCTCATAACCTGTAACATTTCAAGCGCTTCATCGTTACCATAAGACATTGTTAACCCCACTCGGCTTTCACTTTTATCAACCAACACTGTCATCTGGGTGAATTGAGAAGCTATTGCTCTGACTGCAAGTGACCTGCAACAAGGAATAACACAACATACAATTAGACTGAACATCAATACGATTAGTGCAATGATACCAAGTACTGAAGCAAACCAGGTCCCCCATCCCCCGAAGATGCTCTTGAACCAGTCTGCTAATACAGAACCCATCTCAGGGGGGCCTGCATTCTGCTTCAGCTCTGTCCGTAAATTAAACAGTTTGTTCATTACTATTGTGAAATTCCCACCAGGTGCTGTGTCCACGTTAATAACTTTTGTTAGTTGCATTATGGCTACTCTAGCACATTTCCCTATCCAATCATGAGTGTTTCTTAATCCATATTCTTTTCCACACGCCCACCATATATCAGCTAATGGAGCATCCTGCGGAAAATGGGGAAATGATATGCATACATAAATGTTCTTTGACCGTCTAGGAATCTATCCATTTTAGTACAGTTAGTCATGCCTGGTTTACATCTAATAGGAACAAGTCCTCGTAGCTCCCATGCTTGCCTGTATAACATAGATTTCTTATTTGAAGTGTTAAAAGGACCACTGGTAACCAGTGTCCAAGTTCTATTACAATTTCCTTCAAAAATACCCACATGCTCTTTATTAGTCATGTCAAAACATTCGTAATTGAAATAATCTTCTACAGTGTACTCATGGATTTCCGCTAAATCAGTTTCTGGCCAATTGTGTACATCTAATTTACAATGGTCTCGTAATGTGTATGCAACACCCTTTTCAACATGAAATGTCCTATTTTTATGTGAATGACTTCCCATGTATATCATCCAACAGTTCTTTCCTGTAATGACAAGAAACATTCATTCACTGCAGCATTTCCATGACCTTCACAGCCTCTCGTCCAGGTCGAGCTGCTGCAACAGAATGCTTCCCATTCTAACCCTGATACAATAAATTGTAGTAGTCCCATCACCTTGTGGTCCTGAAATTGTACAAAAAGTTAGTACAATATTAGACACTAGAACCTTGATATCACCATAGGCTGGAAGCTCTTTTTGTTTAAAAGCTTCACCTATACCCAATCTCCTGACTGGATCAGTCCATCCGCATCCACCTGTGTATATATAATCTCCAAAAATTAGAAATGACAGGTACACATAATTTCCACATGCCCTCTAGACATGCTCTAAAAGTGTAATATGATCGATGATTTGCAGTACTTGTTTTCCATGCTTCCCATACATTCTTATTGTTATACTAAAAGCATTGCTGTAATGCTAAAAACAAAAATAATATCACATATTTAAGAAGTATACTTACCCTCTCTTAATTTTGGTCCTGTCCTTAGACATTCCTCAATCAATCATATAAATCACTCCATATCTTCAATACCTTTTCATATCTATGTAGTACGTAACTGCCTATACGATTACACCTTTTAGTGTAAAGTATTACCCAAAAGTTTTATCCGCACTCCTTTTCTTTGATTAAAGATGCTACAAACATAGCATTATCCAAATTGTAATCCCAAACCTCCCATAATTAGGGTGACCATAACCCCAAATTCAAAATTATTCTCATATACCCCCCTTTACGCACTTAAACTCAAAGTGCGTACAAAACAACAGGGCTAATAACATGTATGAAGTTACCATGTGGCCATCATAGTACATTCATATTTTATCATGCCCGCAGTTAATCCCCTTTTTTATCTAATGGTCTTATTCCATCAAACTTCATCACATATTTCTCAGTATGTTCTCTAGTACTAAGTTTACTGCAAAGTAATTATTGAATCCTATGTGGCAAACAACCAAAGCCCACATGGCTTATCAAATACATAATGGCTAACCCCCCTTGGTAACATAATAATAACCAAACGGCTTACATTGATGTTCACAATCTGCATACTACATCAACCCTACTCAATATCAAGATATATCACTAGTAAACTAATACTTCACAGGCATGGCATTCCTACCTCATGCCCCTCACCCACTGAAAGTACAATTACCTGTGGCATACCTTCCCCTGATGCCATTTCTGTTTTTCAACAAAAACCCCTTAGTGTAGATATTACAGCCAAGCCTGTAAGAGACACTTAAAACCACATATATTCAACTATACCTTCATGTGTTAACATAAAACTAACACAATTCCCCTCTCACATCTTCACTGTTTGGAAGATTCTCATTTTTCCTCACGGACTCACAGACACGCCCCTTCCTGTCACTCAGAAGAACAGCAACTTCAATACTGCTGCATGTACTTATTCAGTGTGCGATATCTGAACAAAAACCACACATACCTATCTTCATCACACAAACACACAAGCATACCCGCAAATCTTTGAATTACACACATCCATACAATCCCACTCATATTATTAAAACTCCCCATATATACCCTAAACTGTGATTCCTTATTGGAATATGTTTTCTCACCTGACACCCCCTTAATCTCAAGCCAACCATTCCAAAACTCCTTCAAACCTCCCTGTCATTTACATAAGACATATAACTCCATACCCATAATGGCCTAGTTCTAAGTTTCACTGACGCCCGCACATTATATAACTAAAAATACTGATAAGAGAAACTTTCAATACTCTACTCCTTTTTTCTCCATGTCTCTATTTTCTCCGTATTTCTCTCCTGTTTACCATGTCTAATTTCAAATTCTAAATGCATATCTAGTTAAATCTATCTTAAGTGTTTGTGTTGAGAATCATCTTATCTTTTAAACCCCTTATTAACCCTATCTTTATATGACATATAATGGCTATACTCACTATCAATAAGGATCATTTACTCTAAACCTGTGTATTTGTAAGTGTAACAAAAGTCTGAAGGACCATCATGTTACCTGCAGTGAAGTTCTCTATCAGCTTGGTTTGATTACATTTGAGGCGTAAGAAGTGCTTGGAGAACCATTGTGAGGCATGGTGTTTGATTAGTCAAAGAAAGTCCATCCAGGGCACACTCAATTCAAATTCTCATATGGCAAAACACATAATTCTCTAATAAATTAATAGGAGTATGATTTTAAATTAATATGGGCATCCTTACCTCCTTCCCACTCATTTTAATTGATACTGGAATTGTAGAATTCACTAGGCCTTTATTAATACTACACACCCCAGTACAGGGAAACTAGACCCCCTGGTTTCACCAATTCATGGCTGAGCATATCCTCGTCCCACCATATAGCGCATATACTTGAGAGAAGTCCTTGCTGTGTGGGTGGTCATGTCGGAGGCCTATTCACCTGCCACCTCCCTTCACCCCTTTCTCCCTCTTTCCTCTGAGGGCTGCTGCCACTGTCGAGATGGCTGTGTCCAGTTTGATTGTTCATTGGCTGAGCGTGATGTGCCATGAAACTCTTTGGGAGGGGATTGCTGTGCAGACGCCAAGCAGACATGAGTTGAAGTCTCAGGCCAGATGCAAGGGCCTGAGCTATCTTTGTCCTTCTCACATAGTCCAGTTAGTTTTGCATTCAGATCTTAGGCATAGATCCAAGCAAGATGTTTTCTTTCCATCTCTCTTTCCAGATGAGTTGTATTGGAGCACTTTCTTGCACATATGGGTAGTAGAGGTCAGCCCAGCCACAACCTGATGTCCCCACAGTCAATAGGTTATATGTGTTGGCCTTTCTTTTTTTTCCCTTTCTATCTACACTCCCCTCAGAATGTATTTCTACTCAGCTCTGTTATAAAGCATTTTCCTGCTATTTCTGATTCTTAATTACTGCCTTCTCTGTTTTCTCTATTCTTGAATTACCTCCCACTTTCCCTAATGGACTATGTGCTGTCTCTTTTACTCCTGTTTAAACCTTAATGGGAGCACTAGTGTTAACAAATCTGGCTGTGGAAATTTGTCCTCTTCCACCTCACTACTAAAGTTATCCAAAAGTTATATTTACAGATCCCCATCAATTAGGCTACTGTTTACTTTGAGTTATAATGCTTTTTATCTTGTTCCCTTTCCTGGACTGTCTCCACCACTCAGACATCCCCACACCTCAGCCTGCATTCTCCACAAACTTCTTAATTGCCTTATCATTTTATCAAATAACTTTTTCCTTATCCTATTTTCCTGGACTTAAAGCATTAAAATCAATGTCTCTTCTTTCACAATTTTCTTTATCAAGTGCTCCATGTCTGCCTTTGAGCAATCCTGTTTTATTGTTTCCGTCACAAATCCATTAATGAGAACAATTATATCATCTATCTTACCCCAAAACTTCTCATAGTATTTGTTAATGACCCCATATTCTTATATGTAACCCTCTCTCTCCAGTTAGTCAACGACCCACTGAAACTCTACGTTGTTCTCCAGTGATCTATGTTAACGGGTGGTTGGGCGTTCAAAGTATTTAACACAGGAGATGAAAAGGAGGTTTCGTAATGGTGGCAAGATCTATTGTATTCCACACAGCATCTATCTCCTTCATCTAACACACACACTCACCGATTCATTCAACGCATCTCTGACATCAGAGCTCCTCAAACGGGGTACAAACACCCCAGCGCGAACAAAATATAAACACGCCTGCCAGCCTACCTAGAGGCGTAGCACATAAACTACCTTACAGGACAATCAGATTCTGTCCATTTTCCAAATTTATCTCTAATCTTATCTGGTGGTGTGCTGATCTTTTGTCTCAATTTTGTCAAATCTTCCTTTGTAGTATGACTATAATCTTCCCCCGCTATTATTGTGTCATCAGCCAGAGACCAAAATGCAGCGCTAATGCCTAGTTTCTCACTTGCTTCCGACAAATACAATTTACTTATTTCTTCCCACGCCATCCTTTGAATTCAAATTTTACCACAGCTCTATGTATTATAATTATTCCTCTCTCTCTTTTCTGACCACAGCCGTATACTTTAAACTATATTACTGTACTTTGAAAAATAATTCTTTGCTTAACGCTTACTCAAGGATTTTTCCTCTTCCTCTGTGTGACAAGGAGCCGTACGGGAGGGGCTAACCCCTCCTTTCTCTGCTTCTCCTACGCCCTGTCCCTCTGCCTCTCTCCCTTGATGACAGAAAATAACTCGTATGGCAGGATGATATGGTCCTTACTTTTTTCCCCTACTCACAATTCTGTCAAATAACATTAATTACAATGTCTTTTCCACATATAATTTTCTCAACAAACAATTTAGTTATCTCGCTGCCCCACATTAAATTTCTTACGATCACCTAATCTTTTTGCCAATTTAAAAATACTCACAATAACCTATAATGTAGCCTACTACTTATCATCATACAAGTCTTCCAAATTTAAACCCTAAATTCAATTGCTTAATGTATTCGTTTTAGCTTATGTTTCTTCCAAAAACTTAAAAACAACTCTACCAATTCTATTTCAAACTATGTAACGACAATAATATCAACTTTTCTCAAATTCACTACAACCACAATGCAGTCTCTTATCTGCTTTCTCCACCAGTCACGAAATTACCTTTAAAGGAATATTCAATGACAATTTCTCATTTCAAGGACAATTTCTCATTTATGATTCATTGACAATTCATAACTGAACAACTGCGTGTGGTGTTTATATGTCTGTTGCTTAAGGAAATGTGTCAATACTATCTCCCAGCACCTTTGTGTTTTGTACCTTATGTGTTAAATGTATTTAACTTATTTTCAGTTTAAATGCTTAATACTTCAACTTACAATATTTCATCGAATCGTCATTCTTTGAAACTTTACATAACATAAATACCACACTCTTCAATGAAGAGATCATTACTCATAGCGCTACACTTTCACCAACAACTTAAACAACATAGGCCTACACGTAATACTTTTACAATTTAACACACTTTGTCAACGCAGAGATCCCACAATTACCACCTTTCTTTAACAATTACCACCTTTCTTTAATTACACCTTTCTTTGGCCACCACCTTTCTTTAATTACACCTTTCTTTAATTATCACGTTATTCACGAAGAGATCCTCTTCTATCCGTTTTTACTATAGGCTATCATCCACTCGTAAATCAGGCTCACACACTTTCTCACAATGCAAGGAGCTCCTGGTCCAACCTGCACACTCTTTCTTGCAGAGAGACCTTCTCCAATCTGCACACACACAACCTTTATTCTAAAGAAATATAATTATACCAACGTTTTTACTACCGTATATGCCTGTAGCGTTTGTACTCCTACTGCGCATGCGTAACTCTAAGCATGCTGGGAAGTGGAGTCCTACTCACTATCAGCGCATAACACCATACCTTTTTAACCGAAAGCACTGTGAACTCCTCTCACTCGTAAACTTTCACTTTAGACACGATATACACAATACGTACACACCAAGACATTGGTATACAAACATACACTTCAACAAACTTCACCAAGACATTAGTATACAAACATACACGTTCTACAAACATAAGACATATTATTACCAGGTATTCCAATGTTCCTCAACCTTAAGACTCTTTAATTTAGAATTCTTTAACTGAGGACTACATCAGGATAGCCGTAATCGCTTCTGACTTCACTCAGCTGCATATATTTTAGCAAAAGTATGCCATCCTTACCTAATTAAATGCGCGCTTGCAGCTGAACGAGAGCCAGGCGGCGAAAACCACATCTCCTGACGCTTTCTTTGTCCTTATTCAGTCCCTTCGTGGTCGCCAACTATGATGTAGAGAATTAAACTATACTTGTTACTTAATCTTCGAATCAGGAATCAAGAGTCAAGGCTTGAAGAACACTGGAAAGCTGGTTTTATTATTGCCAAGGCAACAAGAGAAGGATACCGGTCATCGTTCTAACAAATACAGACTACGAGTTGTTCTTATACCCTCCAGGCATCCTAGAATAGTATGTAATTGTACCCTCACATATGAATTGTCTCTAACACTACCCAAGTAGGGAAACAACCCCTTTTAGCCAGAGTCTGAGTGTCTGACTAGGTAGGATACAGCTGCCATTCTGCTAAATTTACACTTAAGTTACAGTAAGTAAAAAACTCTCTCTCTAGCCGTTAGGCCTAAAATACAGTGAACTCTGACCTCTGCTTTACCATTTAAGGTACACTGGAGCACCCAAGAGCCACACTTATTAATAAAGAAGGAGGACATGCTTAGATTAACTTAGAACTGATCATTTCAGGCCTACAGAATCATTAAGGAAAACCCTCAATGCGTAGTGACTGAGATCGCTACAATATGCTTTTCCTCAAACCCTCGGAAAAAAATGACTAAGTTTGTTGGCTGTCTCACACTGTGATAAACGTGTTAAAGTGACACAATAGTAATCAGACAGTGTAAGTACAGTAGGTAGCGAAGTGGTTTAGTAATAGGAAGGTTTACGGTTCAATTCCCATGCCTGCAATCAAGTTTGTAAGCGTGTGTGTCTGTTTGTGTGTCTATGCATATCATATGAAATGTGTAATATAAATGAACTTGAACTTGTGTGTGTGCGCCCTGTAAGCAAAATGGCGGCTCCGCAATCTATTATTATTTTATTTTCTTCATTTAGCTCAGCAAAAACGGTCGTGCCTGCTACGTCCGCGGTGTGTCCTTGAATAACGTCCCCAGGATGTCTAAAACACGTTTCCCAGAAGTCACCACAACGTCCTCGGGACGGTCTTGGAACGTCGTGCAAAACGTCCTTGAGTTGTCAAGGGAACCATACACATTTACGTTTTTAGAATGTTCAGAGAGACCATTACAGGACGTCGAGGGGGACGTAATTTTGCTTACAGGGTGCCAGGCTTAAAGGGTGTTAGACTTGCACAGCAGACGTAGGCGCCTGAGATATGGCTGCCGTTGCCGTTGCTCCTCCTCAACTTTAAACTTTTTTTCAACTTTTTTCATCTTTTAATAACTTTTTTTCATCTTTATCACATGTATTAACAATGTGTCAAGCGCGAATCACGTACGACAGAGAGGCTTTACTGAATATTAGGCTGAATCTTCAAATTACAAACGCATCTTGGGACTTTCACTCCGTTGGTTACCAGAGTTGTTTTCCTGGCTGTTTACTCTGGATACCCGTGAAAAGACGCCGGCGGAGGAAAAGGGGGAAACGAGCCGGGACCCTGGTGAAATTAAGGAAACGACAGCACCGTCCTCCGCTTCCTAGTATCCTACTTGCTAACGTCCAGTCACTTGACAACAAGCTGGATGAATTAAGAGCCAGGTTGGCATTTCAACAGGATATGATAAGGACTGCATTGCATTTGTACGGAGACGTGGCTGGACTCAATTTCAGACTCTGTCATCCTACCCGATGGCCTCTCCAGTCATCGGCAGGACTCAACAGTTGATTCGGGGAAGAATAGAGGAGGTGGTGTGTGTATCCTGATCAACAACCAGTGGTGTGTGGATGCGAAAAAAAACCATCGTCCAGCTGCTCACCTGACCTCGAACATCTAATGGTCAAGTGCAGACCATTCTCTGCAGTCGCTGTTTACGCTCCACCTGACACCTTCCGTCACATCCCATACCTGCTTCGTGTTTGTCATGTCCTGACGGTGGGTGTCCACGATAGATATGTCTTGCGTTTAGTCGCCATGCGACTAGTTGCCTGGGGGGCGTGGTCAGAAAATTCAGTTTGGCTGTAGCAAATGTTCAAGTATATGAAACTTATTAGCAACTCGCTAGCTAGCCACTATTTGCTCCAATGGGTTTTCGGTTAAAGTTTTCGCGACAAGCTAACAGTAATAGTTCAGAGTTCAGTTAAAATGTTGCGCTGATTACTTTAATTTGTAATTTATGAATTTATTCTATCCAAACCATATATATCAGCCAGTTCAATCACGAAAACATGGTATTGTAACATATTTAGCAGCTAGCTAGTAGCTACAATGGCTTTTCAATGGGTTTTTAGCAGCAAGCTAACTAATAGTTGAGAGCTTAATTAGAGCTTAATTTAAGACCTACAATATTCTGTTTGACCTCACAGCATTCGTGTAGCATATAAACAACAAACCGAGTCGATTAGACGTATACAAGTCGTGTAGATAACCTTTATTCACAGAAAATATGTCCCGGTAAATGAGTCCCGATGTCCGCCATCTTGTTTAGAAATGTTTGATTACTCCCGCCCCTATGAGCTACGCTGACTTCCAAATCACCCACACGCCGAACTGATTGGCTCTCAGCAGGCAGCAAGTCGCCTTCATTTGCATAGAGTTAAAAAATCCCCAACTTTCAGCAGCCAGGAGAGCCGACTTTTTCCTCAGCCGTTGTCGGCAGGCAACAAGACGCTTCCATTCTATCCCAATGAGAGCGACACGATGTGTCGTCCCGTGGACACCCACCGTGAGACTCCTCGCTATCCCTAGCGCCAACGCAAGTGGCAGCTTTTTCATAGGGCTGGTGTTTGGTATTCATGTATTGTTTGTGAGTTGTATGCTTATGTGCTGAGGTGTTTTTTTTTGTGTGTGTTTGTCATGTCCTGGTGCATGTCATGAGACTCCTGGCTATCCCTAGCGCCAACGCAAGTGGCAGCTTTTTCATGTAGCTCTGGTGTTTTCTATTCATGTATGTATTGTTTGAGAGTTGTATGTGCTTATGTGCTTAGGTGTGTTTTTTTTACTGTTCCCACACTGCAGCCTACTCCTCTAGGAGCAAAGTCTGGGTGTTGTCTTTCTCTCCTTCTCTTCTTCCCTATCTTTAGCCAGTTTCTCTCTGGCAGGGGGACTGCCAATGGAAACTAGCCTTTTGGCTACAATTGGGTGCATTTACATTCTAATGTTCATTAATGCACACTGTCTCTCTTAATCAAATAAACAAAATCAATCAATCAAGATAACTGCACTGTGATCTGAGAAACTAACTGGAAAAATTCTACAGGACTTTACAGAGCTATTTTGATGACTAAAGACATAGACTCTATCCAACCTTGCCAGGGACATGTGATTGTCTCTGCAGTGTGTCCATGTAAACTGTTTTATGTCTGGGTGAGATTCCTCCAGACATCACACAGGTCATGAGCTTCAATTATCTGTTTGAGAGCCTTTTTAGAAGCAGAATGGGGCTCCAAATGATTCCTGTCCAAGTAGTCATTCTCAGTACAATTAAAGTCACCAGCTAAAAATAGCAATTTTACTAGGAAGGTGGATGGGGGGGGGGGGGGGGGGGGGGGGGGGGGCATATCACAACAGGCTATGTTTTCCACCTGACAGAATATGCACCGCCCCCTTTAAAAGAATTCTGTTGATCCGAGCATCAAATGCTTTTCAGAGTACAGCCATGGGACTAGTATGAGTAAGCAGAGTGAGTTTCATGCATGTGCCACCTTCCTAGTAAAAGTGAACAGGGGTGCTTATTCTTCATTCATTCCTCATGTCTGTAGTCTTATTTATCTTATTTATAGTCTTTTCATAGTTTACAACCTATCACATTATGTATACCACTGCCATTCATATGCACATATTCTGCACTTTCTGCTTATTTGCACTTCCTGTTAAACTGCATTTCGTTGTCTCAGTACCTTTACTCTGTGCAATGACAATAAAGTTGAATCTAATCTAATCTAAAACATAAGTAGCTTAGAAATTAATAGCATTTTCCCCTTCATGTATTGTAACTACTTTATTTCGACCTATATACAGGTGAACCCAAATAAAAGCACTTACTTTTGAACCTGTGAATTGCAAGAAATGCTAGAATCATATTTAGTCTTGTGAAACGCCGTGTCAAATACATTCAACTTGCTCAAAGGAAAATTAAGTTAATTTATTTTGTAGTCATGGCTGGGGTAGGCTATATATTTCCACGGAACAAAAAGGTGTTCTTTTGCGTTCGCTATTATCCGAGGTTTTTGGAAGAAAAACATTGGTTGTTTGTACTCTTTAGAACAGTTCTAAAGACTGTAATCACTTGTGTTCTTCTCTTCCATCTCTTTCACAAATAATGAAATCGTAGTATAGTATTTTCCCCTGGGTTAGTTTAGGCGAACTGCTTTCCTTTCCGATCAAGCAAGTGGTGCGCGCTCCCTCAAGGGGGTGCATCTGCCGCGGAGGGTGCTGAATCGGGTACAACACCTGTTTCAACAGGTGTCTCAGGGCTATGCCCTACGGGAGGCGCAGGCACTTCGGCCACAAGTGAGTCCGATTTTAATGACTCGGTTGCGGAAGGAGGAGGCACATTAGGACCAGTCATAAGAGTCTCAGTATCACCAGGTCAGGCATTGTGGCAGTAACGTCGTCAGTATATGAACCATTTGTGGATGCTTTGGGAGAGCTAACAGGGGAATCAGCCGTATTAGGCTCTGGTGTTGTAGCCTCGCTCGTGGGCTTCGCAGAGTCCGCTGCAGCTGCAGCTTCTTCTTGCTTCTGCTTGCGCATTGCCCTGTCCAGCCTGGCCTGTGTTCCCACCAGGGGCGGCCCTAGCACATTAGGCGCTCTAGGCGAGCTTCACTCCTGGCGCCCCCCCCCCCCCCATTGCAACTTTCAAACGCTATTTTGCCTTGTAAGACTGCAATTATTTCACATAAACACAACGATCGCAGCAAATTACCGTCACACACCTGTATAAACTCAGTCCCAACACAGAACAACGACATGCAATAAGAACAGTAAGGAACAGGTACATCGTTAGTGCATTATCACACATAGAAAAGTATATGCGCCCGCCGCACGGCATTATGGGGCGACTATGCCGGCATGTTACAGTCAGTATTATCATTATTTGTTAAATTTAGCTTTGTGGCGAAATGTATTTCCTCGCTTCAATGTCGTTAAAAGAATACGTTACTTTGCGCATAGGCCTATGTGATATTGTTGGAAGAAGTTTGATTTGTAATTAGTTGCAACAGACGAGGACCTGTCGAGCGGCTGTTCCCATAAATCCATGTACATGTTCTCATTCACAATAATGTTTGATAACCCCCTGAAGAAGTTGTATTAATATTTTCCCACGTGTTGTTTATCTGCTCATTATACACTGTTTCTCCAAAATCAGTTTGATCTCTGAAATACTGTGTTCATCATTAGTGTTTTCATGATAACATATTGTAGCAACCCTTAATGTGTATTGTACATCATAAGTGGACTTCCCTGCACCTTGCGGGGATTGTAATATTTTTACTTTCACCTGTCTTTCCGACGGTATAGAGATATATCGATGAGTCCTGTGATCCGGACCGTCTAGTCATGCACGCCGTTGGGGTTAAGCCTCTTCAGAGGATACACACACATTCGCACCAAATGTCTCGCTATGCTAGCATGATCTAACAATACCAATGAAGAACATAGCCCTCCGTTTTCGAGTTTTGGCTTATTTTACCCTAAAGTTAGATTTATTTTTTTATGTCAAAATATTGGTTGGAGATATAGAAGGAGTGCCAACTTATGCGTCCGGGAAAAAAAAAAAAAATTGTGTTTTTTTTTTTCTTTTTCGGGCGCATTATTTGGCGTTCCCCCTCTAGATGGCGCTCTAGGCGGCCGCCTAACCCGCCTGTAGGAAAGGCCGCCCCTGGTTCCCACCCCTGTCACAGTCCTGCCTCTGATGTCCGACTTTCCCACATCGGAAGCACTTATTTGCCACGTTTGAAGTTACAAACACAAGGTAGCTGAAACCACCAACATTGAAACTTATTTTAACATCTAACTCGCTCCTATTACCAGTGAGAACCATGTAAACCTGCCAACGGAAAGACAGGAGATGTTTTAATTTATCCGATTTACAGCCAACGGGTAACTTCCTTATCGGCGACACCACTTTTCCAAAACGAGACAATTCTTTAATAATCTGCTCATCACTGAGGAAGGGGGTAACATTAGAAAGAAGTATCTTTCGGGAGGGACTACTTAGGGGATGAACGGGAATCATTGAATCCCTAATTACCACGCCATGCTGGATAGCCAAGTCAGCATTTGCGACATGCTCATGTCCAACAATATCACCAATAGCTAAGGAACATTCTTCCACTCCGACCGGGGATTCAATCCTAATTGCGTGAGACCTCGTCAAACACACGAAAGACTCCATTGTTCACAAACGCGGTGCAGGTGGTCGCCCAGCAAGTGCTGAAGCGCACCCCCGCAACTTAAATGACACACCACACAAAACTTTTGTTTGACAAATAATTATATTTATATACAAACAAATAAATACAACGCACAGAAGATAAAGTTAGAAGAAAAGTCTCTGTCACAGACAACAGTTTCACTCACGCGTCTCTCGCAGCACACCACTCGCACTCCATTCAGGGAGAGAGAGAGAGAGAGAGAGAGAGAGAGAGAGAGAGGGAGGTGTTTCTGCTGACATTTGTGTAGTGTGGACAAGAGAATATGTGTATAAACCAAGTCCAAGATTGTTTCGGAAATGTTTATTTTCTTAAAGAGTGAGTAGAAACTGAGTACAAAAAAAACACATGGGACTTAGAAACAGAACTACAGTAGCATTGACTCAACCATCACGATCACAGCAGGGCACTTTTCACAGGGACTAGAGTCGGAGTTGATCCCAGAACACCAAACCAAACCATGCAGTTAATCCTACAAGTATCAGACAACTTAAGCACCCCATTATCTCCATTAGACAACTATTTACTTCTGTATACGATAGACATATCTCAATTAACCCCATGCAGAATCCCAACACAAAACAAAATGTTGAAAGGTAGAATATAGTCATGGAAATGAACATCGTACTGATACTTAATAATACAAAAAATGTTTGATGGTCGATGGTTTAGACAGGAACCAAGTTAAGGCTTTTTGAGAGAAACATTTTGTGAAATTATGAAGAAGAGCAAAAGAAAGAGTGTTTTTGCCTCAGCATCCCTACAGCTGACACAACCGATCCAATCATAAACACACACACACACACACACACACACACACGCACACACTTGACACACACTGATCAGTAAGCTCCTTGTGGCCAGGACAGACTAGTCTCAATTGCATAATCAATCAGTGACTCTGTGCCAATCGTTGCCGTGGGTAGCAACTGGGGATGCAGTGATGGGTCTCTCCTGACTGGATCGGCATCACCACATGTTTAGACTTTAGGGTTGCTCCCCTCATGGTCCTCAGCGACTCAGCAGTTTCTCAGCAGCTGAGTCACTGTTGGCCCCAGGAGTTCCCTCATAGGGGCCAGATCTGGGCCGGTCTGTGTGTGTGTGTGTGTGTGTGTGTGTGTGTGTGTGTGTGTGTGTGTGTGTGTGTGTTGGTGTGTTTAGTTTAGTGTGTTCCACTTTGCTGAGAAACACTGAACTCTTAAGTAAATGTGAAGATGGAAAATGTAATGATCACTTAATAAATATCTCTTTTTTTTTTAAATTATTTTCCAACCTCAAAGTCTAACTTTAGCTCTTAAAAACACATCCACACACTTACTGTAGGCCTCTTTTTTAACCACATATTTAACTCATCAAAATAAGTAGTTTTGCCTATCAAGAAATGTAAGCATTGATCTTAAGGTGCATTTATGACTTGACAAATCAATTTCCCTACCAGATGTAATATAACCTGATTTAAAATGAAAGGATCATACTGGCGCACCTAGACAGGCAACATCTGTCAACAGTGAATGGGCACTGAACACATATTTAGCAGTGTGTTGTTGTATAGGCCACTAGATGTCAGTATTGACTTGGACCTCTAGGCCTCTACTTCGCTCCAACACACCACACAAATACAAACAAACACACACACACAGACACACACACACACACACACACACACACACACACAGACACACACACACACACACACACACACACACACACACACACACACACACACACACACACACACACACACACAGACACACACACACACACACACACACAGGAGAAAGAGAGCCTCAGTCATATTTCAAGAGCACAAAAAAGACAAACAGAGAACCAGTGGAAGAATCAGCTGTTCATCAACACGAGCAAGTGTGTAAACTTTCACACATTTGAACACATAAGCTTCCCTTCCATCCTGCTGCCAGTCTGTACCGATTCTGACCAGTCATGCCATGACATGTTAATCACACTTGACATTATTCTGAATGTTAAAGGCATATCATGGATACCTGTTGACAATAATGTTTCATAATTAATATTAATCCGTTACAGTATTACAGACAAAACAGAGGTCACGTACAAGTTGGTTCTAATCTTGAATGTACCAATAGTGTTGGTTCATTAAAAAATAAATCACAATAAAGATATGTAGGTTTCCAACCCAGTACCAAGTAAGGGTGAGTGAGTAAGTGTGAGTGTGTGTGTACAGTATGTGTTATTCATGATACATAGTACAAATATTTATATTATACAAATAAAAATTGAACATAATGCATGTCTAAGTTAGTAGAATTGTAGTGTGTGTGGTGTGCATATGTGATGTCATGTGTGCTGTGAAAGTGTATTGAGATTGTCTTGCATTAGGCCAATCTTGGCCACTGTTTTCCTTGCTGGTGTCTTGTGGTTGGTGAAATAGATCCATGTGGACGGAGTCCATATGTGATGGAGTACTTATGGATCCAATAGGGCGGCTCTGGACAGGGTGTGGTGGCCTATAAGGATGAAAGGATGGGAGCACGGGGTACGTGAGAAAAGGTAGAATGGACCTGATAGCGTTTATCTGAGAAGAGAACTTGTTACTGTTCTAGGGACACATTAAGACTTATCTCTATGGATGCTAATCAGCTCATAAAAGCACCTCATGCCTGTCATTTAACATTTATGGAATGTTTACAACTGATTTGATTACATTTGATAGATGAATGATTAAATATCAATCCAAATTCGTCATCAATACCGCCAGGGGTTCATCTACTTCCACTTCTGGGGATTTGAACAATTTGATCAATTTAACTCGACTCTATAATTCTATAGAATGGAGACTTTACAGTATCACACATTCAGCGAAGCCTGCATTTCCATTTCTACTTCATCTCTCTTCCTCCTCACTCCCTCCATCCTGTACTCACCTAGCCTGACGATGTCATACTCATAATTCTAGTCAGAATATGAGTCTGATACTGATTTATTGGGCTGTGATTATGGGGCGTGTTTCAACGAACCAAGGGGAAAAAATGCCTCTTCGCTCAATTGGATACCTAGAACCAATCAGAGCAATGTAGTATGACCATCTGATACATTAAAACTTTAACCTGATCCCGTAGGAAGGACGGCAAAAACATCTGTTCCTCTTTTAAAATGAATACGCTGTCAATATCTGTTGAGATATGCCTGCTCGCGTTACTAATTAGCAACAAGGCTATAGCTAGCTACCATGTATTTTAATGGATTTTTGGTGTAGCGTTAGCAATGACCTAACAATAATGGTCTAGAGCGCTTCAGTTAAGACATACAATCCTCGGCAACATTCGTGTTGCACATATACAACTTACCGAGTCAATGTAGACATAAAAAAGTCGTGTAGATAGCATAATTTACATAAAATATGTCCCACTTACAAGCCGGATACGCCGCCATCTTTTGGAGGATTTCGAATTTACCTCTTGATAATCTGTCCATCATCGTATAAAGCCCGCCCTGACAATTTGATTGGTCCGGCTTTATCTGTCCGATGAAACTCTCTCCCAACTAACTCAGAGCCAGACCAAATCTCCCTGACCAAATGTTCTGTGGGCGGGGTTTGGGCTGGTATCCAGGCTAGTACTCACCCATCTGTTTGTCCATCTGACCTATGACCCCTGACCACCTCCCCATGTTGTAATGCATTATTCTTACATTATTCATATTTAGCCATTTCCTAGATGTTACATTTCTATCAGTATGTGTGCTGTCTGGGTGCTGAACCCCTGAATACTCTCCTCTACACGACCCTCTTCTGTATCTGTTACTTCTCCTCCTCCTCCTCATCCCTTCTCTCATCCCTCTTTTTCAGTGTCCCTCTGTTGGTATCTATGTGGATACGGCAGAGAGAAAGACTCATAGCTGCAGCTCACCGGTGTGTATATGTGTGCGGAGGGACGGTGTGCGGGAGTGTTGGGGATGGACGACACCACACACACATACACACACACACACACACACACACACACACACACACACACCGCCCCCTCTTCAGGTCTCAGTCATCTCCGGGCTGGTTCTTCATCTGGGCCTGCATCTGAGCAATCATCTGCTGCATACGCCTCAACTAGACAGGGAGAGAGAGAGAGAAAAAAGGAGGGAGGAGAGGAGAAAAAGAAGAAAGAGGTAAGGAAAAAAAGAGAGATGGAGTGGAGAGGGAGTGAGAACGAGAGAGAGAGAGAAAGGAAGAGAGAGAGAGAGAAGGTGGGATATTAACATTAATAAACCTTAACCTCAACCCTTATTAACCCCGCTGCGTCACTTCATAACAGAAACAACAGAAACTAAATCGATGTTATTAAGAAGCTGGCTAGGAAAAGGATGCCATTAACAAGCCACACTTTAATCCATCACGGTTTAATCTATTTGAATCAGACCATTGTTCAAAACCAGTTTTTGTGTCTGCAATAGCCTCTGATTTTTATTCTAGACGGAAGGCCTTTGTGCCCTCAGAGAATGGCACTGCCCAGATGAAACACTGGCTCAGGATACTACTACACATGGATGCCAAAGCAGTGTTAATCTACAGCACTATTCCAGGGCAAAGCTGATTAACCATTCTATACAAAAGGGAGCTTAATTAGGATGTTTGTGTGTGTATGTGTGTTCATGAAAACACACGCACACACATACACGCACACACACAAAGTTGGTGTTTTCCCAAGATAATCTACATACTGTAGTATTGAAAGAAGATTACAGGTTCTTTGGCATTATAAAGACAGATAATGACATGATTATTACAAACCCTTGCCACCTCTAACACACACACACACACACACACACACACACACACACACACAGATGTACTACAATTCTTAGCATAGCACAATCAATGTAAATGGTAAAAGAACACCCAGTCATTGTAATACAAACAATGTAGAACAATCTGCAACATTCTAAAATCCCATAGGTGAGAATGACCTTGTGTGAGGACACACTGCCTGACACAGAAGCGAGCCATAAACACACAGACACACACAATGCAAACAAACACAAATACAGGAACAAAAACACACACACATACAAGCGCTGTACATTATCCATACATCGCACGGGACATTCCCACCATTTAAAAGGGTCAGGCATACAGGAAGCTGATGTCATATCCTGTGCAGACACATGTTTACCAATGGGCCTGATTTTATGGCCCACTGCACCCTAAGGAGCTAAGGCCCACCCAGTACAGACACACACACACACACAGACACACACAGACAGGGGGCAAGACAAACAGTCCTACTGGGGCAAAACGTGTCAAGTTCACAGAACACATAGCCACACTGTGTGTGTGTGTGTGTGTGTGTGTGTGTGTGTGTGTGTGTGTGTGTGTGTGTGTGTGTGTGTGTGTGTGTGTCTGTCTGTGTGTGTGTGTGTTCCTTACCTCAGCTTCCTTCTCCAGCAGAATCTGATCTTTGTCCATTCCTTCCTCCTCCACTGCCCTGTAATATCACACACACAGTCTGAGTGAGTATGTGGCCTCCCTCTACAATCTTACCAAAGATGCAGCACAGTTAGATCAGCAGGTGAATGTGACTGAGGGGGTTTTGAGTATGTGTGTTAATGTGGGACGTGCTGGTAGAGTTTGTGCATGCATCCACAAGGTTGTATAGAACCGTAAAGCAGAGTTTTTGTGAGTGTTTGTGTGTATATGGGCCATTCTACCGAATTGGTGCAAAGTCACGTCGGAAATATTTTGAATTTTTTTATGTTTTATTCCCAAAACTTTGTCCGTATGTATATTGTACCATATCTAAAGTACACATATCTAGTAAAAGAACAGTACATTTTTATATTGTATTTCCAGAATGTGTTGGAATGTTTTTCCTCTTCCAAAAATTGTCACTACCGAAACATCACATTTACTATAGTAAAAAAGTATTATTATTGACCTGTTCAGATTGTTTCCTTCCCTTCTCTGAAGAGTATTTTTACAAATATTTCTTGAAGGTTTTCACAATGAAATCCATAAAAATGAAATTTTTACCAAATTTTCAAGTTTAATTTATCTGTTTCGGTAGTGACTGCACTGTTTCGGTAGTGACTGCACTGTTGGAAGGATGTTCATTTCTCTCCCAAAATCTTCCAAAAGGTGCTCTGGGCCGCCCTTTAGTCCACACAACACATTTATTTAAAAATTATGGGATTGAACTACTTACCATTTCATTTTGTCACTACCGAAATCATCTGGTCACTACCATAAGTTTCGGTAGTGACTGTTTCGGGAGTGACAATTCTAGCTAACTTTAAGCATAAATAAAGAATTCTAGCAAGCACACGGCTTGCAAACAAATCTTTGAAGAGGTGTACACACATACAAACGTAAGATTTTGCATGAAACCCCAAAAGGTTTACTTAATTGAAGAAAACATGGGTTTCGGTAGTGACAATTCTTAAGGTTACACGTCGATTTTCAGACTTTGGAACACATTTATATAAAAACTATGGGATTTAGCTACTTACCATTCAACCATGAGGGACAGGGATGCAGTGTCACTGCATGGTCAAAAATGCAGGGTCGTGGCTAAAACACAGGCTCAGCCAATGGACTAAAACTCTTGTGTTTCGGTAGTGACATGAAAACTAGGGACATGATTTTTTGAGTATAGTTAATTGATTTAAAAATTAAACCCACAATAAATCTAAATATTCCAAGTTCTGTTTCAACCCAATCATAAAGATCTTTGAAATTAAATAATTTAAAAAAATCTAAAAAAATTGAAAAGTGTTATTTAAAGGCATTGAAATTTAGATGTCAGGGTTGGGGACAGCTACTTCCCAATAGAAAGTACCCTATAAATGATGATTTTGTATATATTTAGCGTATCACAATCTCATTTAATGCATTGGCTTATATAGACCATAACATTTTCTTAGTAAATATCTATGCCTAAATACCTAATTGTTTTGTAAATAGTTTTTATTGTTGAGGGACTGCATATTACACAAATTCGGTAGAATGGCCCATATATGTGTCATTGCAGATGAGAAGGCGTGTGTGTGTGTGTGTGTGTGTGGGGGGGGGGGGTTGGTCATACCTGCCAGCTCTCTTAAGTCTCTCAGAGCGGAAGTTCTCATAGTGGAGATCCTGGGTGACCTCCTGAAGGTCTTGCATATGTGTCCTGCGCACACACACACACACACACACACACACACACACACACACACACACACACAGAGAGAGAGAGAGATTACTGCCTGTTATTCTGTAATTACCCCCTAGATGGCAGTGAAGTATGAAGATCATAAAACATCTAAAGCTGACCAGTGCAGTTGAGTTGTTGATTTCAGGTCTGCTTGAGTCAGAAGGGTTTGGTATTTCTATCTGGCCCTCTAAGTATTTAACATCTCCTGAGTAACAGTAAATCACTCATCCTGTGAATGCAAACGTGTGTTGGGTCGGTCGACTGTTATTTGAGTATGAGCATGAGTATTTGCACTGAAAACTAAAACCAGTATGCATGTTCATAAACATCATATGAATAGGAGTGCATGAAGTTTGTGTGTGTCTGTGTGTGTGTCAGGGTTCACGCTAGACTTTTTCTTGGCCGGACAAATGTCCGACGCTATTCCAGAATATCGGCCATTTGGAATGTCTACCGGACGTTATTCACTAATAGCCTAATTAAATAACCACCAAAACTCCAAATGAGAAATGACACAAATAAGCATAAGTTTCTTCAATAAAAGCAATTTATTTAGCCTAAGTAGTCGTCAAAAAAATATTGAAAGCCATTGAACAAAGAAAGTAGGCTAGACGTTAAATTGCGTCTTGCATCAAATATTTTAGAATGAGGCTAACCGCAAAGTTGAAGTCTTTCAACCCCGGCCCAAGGCTTGATATGCGCATCAGCCTCGTCACTTTATCCTCAGCTAGGCGGTTTCTGAGAGATGTTTTGATCCTGTTCTGGAGTGAGAAGCCTCGTTCCGCAGGTACACTGGATACAGGAATTGTACTGGCGATCGTGGCTAGTTTTGCCCAGTCGGGAAAGATTTCCCCTAATTCCTTGCTGACTGTCTCGCAGGCTGTAAGAAACTTCAATCCGCCGTACCCCCGGAGAGCCGTCATCATTGGCACCACATCTCGCTGTGCATCCACTCTGGAAATGAAAGGTTTCTCTGTGCCGGTCTCCGTCACTTTTGATGTGCCGTAATGATCAACCAATGGCTTTGTCAAGCTAAAAAGGCACCGGATGCCAAAAAGAGCCCGGGTGACGTAATGTTGACTTTCGAACGCCTCTTGAGTGACAGTTTCTATGCCAACGTTAGCATTACGTAATCCGGTCACCACGTAGGCCGGGCGCTTATTAGCTTTAAGTCTCAGAGTCGTTCGAAAGCCATCAGCTACTTTTTAGTCGCTTAATATTGTGCCTTAACGGACACTACGCACCCGGACACTTTTTAGCTATCAGTCAGAGAGTCTCAAGAGTTGTTCGAAAGCCATCAGGTACTTTTTACACGCTTAATATTGGCTGCCGGTCTTTTGTAAGTAAGCACACATCAACAGGTTTCGCGCGCTAGCATCTATATTGCTAATAGCAATTCCTCCTTTTGTGCGACAATATTAAGCGACTAAAACGTAGCTGATGGCTTTCGAACTACTCTTGAGACTCTCTGACTGATAGCCAAAAAGTGTCGGGGTACATAGTATCCGTTTAGGCACAATATTAAGCGAATAAAAAGTTTTAGCTACACCTGCCTGCTGGTAACCTGTAAGTTAGCAATGTCCGCTAGCATGTCAAAGCTAGCAAGCCCCCGTTGTTCTTTAGTAAAATGTTGTGCAAACAATGCCTTGTTTTGTTCAAATTTAATTGTGGGTGCCGTCAGATATGTCTTAAAATCACAACACATTAAGGACTTTCTTAATTTAAGCACAACAGATGAATAGCTTCAAGCTAACAAGATAGCTCGTTACACTAGCACGAGCTAGCTAATGAAATGTGCTTACTTTGATACTATAACCAACTAGCGAATCAACCACTTTCCTACCAAAGTCAAACATCAAGCACATGGTTGTTTTGGTTGGTTTATTGTAGGTCAAATACAAGCAAGCTGGTCTCAGGTAGCAAAGTACAATGCAAGATGCTCTGAGGTAAATCGCGTTAGGGTGACGTATTGGCGTTGGCATAGCAACTGTCACTCAAGAGTCGTTCGAAAGTCAACATTACATCATCCGGGCTCTTTTAGGCATCCGGTGCCTTTTTAGCTTGACAGCTTCATTGCTTGTTCTGCATATTGTTGAATTTCTGTTGACGATATAGCCTATATTTAATAACTATTTATTCAATTTAGGCATATCTAAGTGTAGTGCCATATCGATTAAATATAATATATTGAATGAAACGTTTGACACTCACCGTGGGACCCTGCAGGGTATCTATCAGGGTTGAACATCAAATCGAAGCATTTGAGAATATTCAGGTCATCACTGGGGAATCTCTTCTCAAGAGCCTCTTCATTGAGCTCCATTATCAGCACTGGCCAATTCTTTTTGATGACATCCACGGCCTTGCCCAGGGAGAGCCAGCGCACTGCGCACTGTTGTTTTAAGCTGGTCATGTCTTCTTCTGTGAGGGTGGCACTGAGCTCTCGTAGCCTACCAGTTCTGGTTGCAGAATGTTTATAAAACGAATATACAGAACTGACCGTGCGCTTGTAATTTGCAACCATTTGGACAGCCTTAGATGCATCAGATGCTGCCAATGCCACACGATGAGCGACACAGTGCACTTGCACAGAAAAGCGCTCTCTCTTTTCAACAAGGAGCCAACTCCAGAACGGCAACCCATCATGACACTGGCTCCGTCAGACCCCAGACCTGCCACTCTGCTTATGTCCAAACCCCTCTCCTTGAGCGCTTCGACCACCTTATTATAGATGCTTTGTGCGGTCCCTGACTGAATCGTGTAATTTCCCAAGAAAACGGTCTCTGTCTTCCCCTTGTTGTCAAATTTCAGGTACATTATAAGCTTTTTGTCAATGCTAACAGTTTCATCAATTATTTAGCCGAGGAATTCACTGGTTTTCAGTTTTCCTTCAAGTTCCTTCATTAGCGTCCTCTCAATTGCAATTTCCATGTCATTTAGAGACTCGTTGTGCTGATAGAGGTTACATTGAAAATCAGGAGCTTCCAAACACTCAAGTAATTCTGTCAATCCGCAAAACTGATTACTTGGGATGTCACGTTTAGCCATGTGATACACCACTTTCATTTGTGCCACGAGTGCGTCTCTTTTAGATTTAGTGGCGTTATCGCAGTGCACTCTCATTGCACTTTGCTGCGGTGTTAGGGACATAGCGGCTCTGTGGTCAGACGAATCGCTATGGTCAACTAAGGCAGATCTTTTTAAGGCGAGACACGGCAGGCAAAAACATCGTTTTTTCAGCAGTGGTCAATTTTGAGATTTTGAGCTAGTTCACTTCCTAAACATGTAATCTTTCATACTAGCATAAAGAAAATATCCTAATTATACATTAATGTGTATATTTATTCACATTTTGTCTGTTCGCGGCGTCAGCATTCTCATAGGTTTCCAGGGAAGTTAGCAGTCTAACGTAACGTGCAGTATGTCGGCTTTCTGATGCTTGACATGTTTGGTACCGTTGGAAAGCGCTATAGCTCTCACACAACGTTATCTAATCCAAATAAGGACATTTCCTTTCCAGCAGTAACCAATGATGTTAGCCAAAACGGGGGTTTAAACATAAGGACGCAATTTCATTGGTTTGCGGTGGTTTCTGATAACGTGATTCGCTCAGACGCATCACGTGGTATGGCTTGACACTTCCTGAATCTTTAAATGCGATTTTCTCAAAATGAGTTTTTTTGTCATTCTCCGGTAGATACTTCTCAGCCTATGTAGCACCTATGTACACCAAACTTTCCAGTTATACACTTAGCAGTCTTCTGAAGATATTTACAGAAGGATTTGTTAATTAATCATTCCTGGCCTGATTTATGTGACATTTTGATCAAAAAAAGGTGGCGAAAATCGTTTTTTTAAGGCTATAGACAGTATATTTTGATTTTCTAGGTAATGAAAGCAGATATCCTGAAATCCCTCTGTAAATTTGTTTGCATCTTGTATGTTAACAAAATGAAAATAAAAAAAATCACCTGGCTTTATCGTATGTCCAGATATATCTACCGGAAATATATGCAAATTTGAGCATATTTAATTAGATAAGGCCTAATTTGCATAATCAAACATAGTAATTACAGAAACTTGTAATACATTTTTTGTTCATACATGTGTGAGTAATCAACTGAGGAAGTTTCATGGTGATATCTATTATTTAAAAAAAATACCCTATTCACCTGTAGTGTCTCGCCTTAAATTGACGTAAAGCCGTTTAACTTGCCTGCTCTCTCACAAATGCTACAGAACATTGTGTCTCGACCATCCACCTTTTCCGACCTAAGCCAACGGAATTGCTCGACCCATTCAGCTTTAAAACTCCTTTTAAGTTTTTTGGCAGGCGTATTTCCTAAATCCGTCGGGGCCTCGGGTGATGTACTTGGAGTTAGGGATGGGTATCGTTTGGGTTTTTTCCGATACCGGTACATAACCGATACTTTTAAAACGATACCGGTGCCTAAACGGTGCCTGAACCGATACTTAAAAAAAAAAAAAGCACAAAACGAGGATTGACGACATTAAAGAAAGGCTTTTTTTTATTGCAGAGGCCAATTTTTTTTCTTCAAATTGAACAATATATTAACTGTTTAAAGTATACTATGAATATAAATACATACAAAAACTTTGCTTCAAACTACAGCTTCAAACTATGAATATTATATTAACTGTTAACAACAGTTTATAGTATGCTTAAATATAAATAAATACAAAACACACACACACAGACTACAGCTTCAAACTTATGAGCATATTTGCCTATGTAGTCAAACATGTATTATTTAGTTTGCATTTATTTAATGAAATTTCACAATTTTCTGATTTGTTTATACCTAGTTATCTTTTCTATCTTGTTTACTTGAACACACCGATTGCGTGAAAGTGTACTGCCCCTTTAAGAGACTATAGCTCCGGTAGCCTACCTACAGTTTAAGTTTGCGGTTGCAGATCTGCCCAGGACTCTTGCCTTCTCTCCACTCTTTACACGCAATTGTTTTGTTGCATTTACTGCAAGTCGCGGTGTTTGAATCTTTTTGTGCGAAATACAGCCACACTTTTGACCGTTTACCTTTCGCTATTTTCTCTGTTAAAAGGTTGATGGCGAGCTCTGTTTGTGCTTGCGCTGTTAAATGCTGCCTGCTTCACTGTCATAAGACTGTTGCTATGAAAACACCAAGCGTGAGCGCCACAGGACAAAGTTAACATTGGGAGATGGGGCAGTTTTAAATGTGACCCACGAAATATGCATGGCAACAAAATAAAAGACAATTCATACAGATCATACATACGCCACTCACGTTACTGCTAGCTAGTTTTCTACTGTTTTGGAACCAGCCTCCGTGTTTCATGTTGCAGCCTGAAATAATTCCTGTTTATAAGACAACATTTTACGTACGTTATGTTCATTTAACTGCATGATTTGTTGCGGTTCCTCATTCCAATCAGCTCAGGCATTGAAAGGAAGCATCGAAATCTGCGTGACATTTCGGTCCGGTTTGTTCATTTAGCTGCATGAATTGTTGATGTTATTCATTTCAATCGGCTCAGGCACCGAAAGGAAGCACCGAAATCTGCGTGACATTTCGGTCCGGGTAGGTATCGGTTGTATAGTCCCGGTGCCATATTGGTACCGGTTCTCGGTACCCAACCCTACTTGGAGTCGAATCATTTCTTGACGAATCATTAGGCCTATCAAGGCTATCGACCAGCGCATGTTCCGAATGCAATCCAAATCTGCTTTAGAACTTTTTTTTAATGACATAGCAGGCTGATTATATTCAGGTTTATGTTACAGTTGTTTTCATATGTTACTGATTAATCATAGCCTACATACATATTTTCTATCGGACATTTGGGCTGTTTACATCTTATTATACCGGCCATTCATGCGTTCAATCGGCCAATGTCCGGCCATAGCCGGCTAACGTGAACACTGGTGTGTGTGTGTGTGTTTGCAAGTGTGTGTTTGTGTGTGTGTGTGTGTGCCTGTGCGGGTGCCTGTGTGTGTGTGTGTGTGTGTGTGTGTGTGTGTGTGTGTGTGTGTCGGTGTCGGTGTCGGTGTGTGTGCATGTCCCTATGCGAGTGCATGTATGTGTGTGTGCGTATATATATGCGCCTGTGTGTTTATGTGTGTGTGTCAATGTATGCGCCTGTGTGTGTGAATATATATGTGTGCCTCTACGTGTGCCTGTGCATGTGTGTGTGCCTGTATCTGTGTGTTTGTGTGTGTATGTATATGTGTGCGTGTGCGTGTGCCTGTTTGTTTATATGCCTGTGTGTGTGTATGTGTGCATGTTCCTGTGCGTGTGTGTGTGTGTGTGTGTGTATGCCTGTGTGTGTGTGTGTGTGTGTGTGTGTGTGTGTGTCTTACACTAGCATGGTGCGCAGCTTGAGGAAGTCGTTGTGTTCAGGGTTCTCCACCTCCACCACACCCCAGGGGTACAGACGCCCACGGATCTTCTTCCCCTTCACCTCGATCAGCTGGTTAGAGCCTATCACTGCAAACGGAATACTGGCCTGCAAGAGGGAGGGAGAGAGAGAGAGAGAGAGAGAAAGAGAGAGAGATAGAGAGATAGAGATAGAGATAGAGAGAGGGAGAGGGAGAGAAGGAGAAAGGCAAAACATCAGAAAGCAAGAGAGCAACAGAAGACAGAGAGAAGAGACAGACAGAGAGAAGAGACAAACAGAGAGAAGAGAAAGACACAGAGAAGAGACAGACAGAGAGAGAGAAGAGACAGACAGAGAGAAGAGACAAACAGAGAGAAGAGAAAGACACAGAGAAGAGACAGACAGACAGAGAGAAGAGACAGACAGAGAGAAGAGACAAACAGAGAGAAGAGAAAGACACAGAGAAGAGACAGACAGACAGAGAGAAGAGACAGACAGACAGACAGAGAGAAGACACAGACAGACAGAGAGTAGATCTCTTTTAAACAAGCATTTGATTCTATTTGGCACACAGGTTTATTTGACAAAGTTATAGAAAGTGGTGTTGGGGGAAAAACCTATGACCTGATCAAATCAATGTATTCAGGAAGTAAGTGCGCAATAAAAATTGGAAGCAAGAGAATAAAATTCCTCTCCCAGAAGCGTGGGGCGAGACAAGGCTGCTGCCTAAGCCCAACCCTATTTAACATCTATATAAACGAATTGGCAAGAATCATAGAAAAATCAACAGCACCTGGTGTCACCCTATATGACTCTGAAACAAAACTCCTGCTTTATGCCGATGACCTGGTTCTGCTGTCACCCACTGAACAGGGTTTACAGCAAAATCTGGATCTGCTAGAGCAGTACTGCCAGACCTGGGCCCTGGCAGTAAACCTAAACAAAACTAAAATAATGATATTCGAAAAAAGATCTAGATCTCAGTTGCAAAAACACAACTTTACAATAGGGCCACAGTCAATTGAACACACAAATAACTACATATATTTAGGCTTAACAATCAACTCAAATGGAAAGTTCAATCTTGCAGTGAATGATCTGAGAGAAAAAGCACGCAGGGCCATAAAACGACAAATCCCTGTAGAAATTCCAATCCGAATCTGGCTCGAGCCAATTGCCCTTTATGGCAGTGAGGTGTGGGGTCCACTTACAAATCAGGAATTCAACAAATGGGAAAAGCGTCCAATTGAGACCTTGCATGCTGAGTTCTGCAAAAGCATTTTAAAAGTTCACAGATGTGCCATACACAATGCATGCAGGGCAGAATTAGGCCAATATCCATTGATTACAAAAATACAGAAAAGGGCAATCAAATTTTGGAAGCACTTAAAAAGCAGTGACCCCAACTCCCATCATTATAAAGCCCTGCAATACCAAGAGTTGAGCAAAGATACATGTCCCCTCACTCAGCTGGTCCTGAGCCTGAGCTCTTCAGATCCCCCCACACACACTAACCCCCTACTAACACCTCAGGATCAGAACAGAAAGGCACCTGAAGACAAAATTGGAAAAACAATTAAGCAAAATGACATAACCCATTGGGAAACACAAACAAAGACACAAAGTAAAATGCAATTATATCTGGCCCTAAACAGAAACTATACTTTAGCACCCTATTTTACCCTGATCACAGACAAAAATCTGAGAACCACGTTGACAAAGTACAGACTCAGTGAACACAGCCTGGCCATAGAGGTGGGTAGGCACAGGCAAACCTGGCTGCCCAGGGAAAACAGACTCTGCCCCCATTGCGAACAAGGAACAGTAGAGACAGAGCTGCACTTCCTAACGCAGTGCACACAATATAAGGACATAAGACAAAAATATTTTTAAAAGATTGGTGAGGTCCTCCCTGAGTTCCTGCTGGCGAGCGAGAAGAGGCTTACATACCTCACTGGAGAGAATGAGCAGTGCCTTGTCCTAGCTGCACAATATGTATCTTCTTGCCATAAACTGAAGGACAGCCCATAAATTAATCAAATTCATGTATGTTCATATCTGTTGTTGTGCTAATCCCCTGATGATAATTAATATGTATTATTGTTCCCACTTCCCCCTTTCCCCTTCTGATGAACCCTATGTATAGATATATGTATTGTTTATGTAATCACTTATATGTGTATTGTTTATGTAATCATTTTTATCATCATTTTTATATATATATATCCAAACCAAATGCTTTGGCAGTACTGTAGAACATTATGGTCATGCCAATAAAGCTTCTTTTGAATTTGAATTTGAATTTGAGTAGAGACAGACAGACAGAGAGAAGAGACAGACAGACAGAGAGAAGAGACAGACAGACAGAGAGAATGGACAGACAGAGAGAAAAGACAGACATAGAGAAGAGACAGACAGAGAGAAGAGGCAGACAGAGAGAAGAGACAGACAGAATGGACAGGACAGCAAAAGAGAAGAGAAATGGGTAACGCTTCCTTTTACAGTCCCCTAATAACCAAGTAATTACCAGGTAAATTTACCTGGTAAATACCACTTATTTACGTGGTAGTTACCTGATAACTACCACTTATTTACATGGTAGTTACCTGATATTTACCTGGTAAATACCAACTAGTTATCTAGTATTTACTAGAAGTAAATACCTGGTAATATGATGTATTTACTAGGTAATAACCATTTAATTAAATACAATTACCAGGTAATTACCAAGTACATACCAGGTTATTACCAGGTAATTACCCAGTGTTTACAAGATATTTTCCTGAATACTACCAGACATTTACCCAATAATTACCTGGTAGATAAGCAGTAATTGTATATTGTAGATTTTAAACCCGGTAGTTAAAAATATTTACCTTTTATTTATCTGGTAAATACCAACAAGTAACCTGGTATTTACCCATTAATTACTTGGTAGATATCTTGCAATTGCATATTGTAGACTATAAACCCACTGAATGTGTCTATATGTGACTTTGTTAGGGTGATAACATAGATATTTACCTGGTAATTACCAGGTATTTACTGAAAATGATCACGCACTTACCTGCTAACTACCACTTATTTACGTGGTAGTTACCTAATATTTACCTGGTAAATACCACTTATTTACGTGGTAGTTACCTGATAACTACCACTTATTTACATGGTAGTTACCTGATATTTACCTGGTAAATACCAACTAGTTATCTAGTATTTACTAGAAATATACTGAAAACTACCAGATATTTATCCAGGAATTATAGATGATGTATTACCAGCCAACCTGTGTGGTAAGTGACAGTGAGGGTATAACTTCCAACTATTTACAAAGTAATTACTTTCTAATTTCCCAGTTTACATTATCAGGTAAAACCTTGTGAATTACCCTGTAAGGAAGGTGGAACAGTACTGTAAAAGGAAGCGTGGCTTGTTTCAATGATATTACCATGTACTTTCCTGGTAACTATAGATTATAATCCTCTACCACCCATCAGGGTGTGTAGTTTTGAACATGGTACCTGGCAAGAACTCCCATATCTCCATGATAATTATCAGGTAAATATCGGGGTGATATCAGAGTTTTACAGTGTCGTTACCCTGTAAGGAAGGTGGAACTGTACTGTAAAAGGAAGCGTGGTTTGATTCAATGCTATTCAAGTAATTCTAGACTCATGCCTCACATCCGGCACTGTCCCTACATGTTTTAAGCATGCGGTTGTCCAACCCTTGCTTAAAAAAACACAACCTTGATGCTGAATGCCTTAAAAATTACCGCCCCATCTCTAAGCTTCCTTTTTTTTCTAAAGTTTTAGAGAAAGCTGTTTTGTCACAGTTGACTCCCTTTCTGACCACCCACCACATACTAGAACCCTTTCAATTAGGTTTTAGATCCCTTCACAGCACAGAAACTGCCCTGCTTAAAGTAACTAATGATCTGCTCCTCACTTTGGATTCTGGTGATAATGCCATCTTGATATTACTTGACCTAAGTGCTGCTTTCGACACTGTAGATCACAACATCCTCCTCACCCGCCTGGACCAGCAGGTGGGTATCAGGGAGACTGCATTACCCTGGTTTAGCTCTTACCTCAAACATAGGACTTTCTCTGTCTCTATAGGCCAGTTCTCTTCATCATCTGCCCCTGTCTCTTATGGGGTCCCTCAGGGGTCCATACTGGGTCCCATACTATTCAGCCTGTATATGCTCCCACTGGGTGACATTATAAGAAAGCATAACATCTCTTTTCACCTCTATGCAGATGATTCACAGCTTTACCTGCCATTAAAATCTAGGGACTCCATCCAATCTCTCCTGGTCTGTCTTGAAGACATTAGAAACTGGATGGCCAACAACTTCCTCCAGTTAAATGGTGACAAGACAGAAGTCATCATTTTTGCCCCCCCCCCCCCCAAGGCAAGATGCACTACTCTAAATAATTTAGGTTACTTCACTCCATTTGTCACACCCTTCGCCAGAAACCTAGGTGTCATCCTTGACTCTGAACTCTGTCTTGACAAACAGATTAGTAATGTGGTCAAAACTAGTTTTTACCAACTTAGAGTGATTTCCCGCCAAAACCATCCTATCTCATAAAGACCTGGAGATAGTAATTCATGCCTTTATAACATCACGGCTGGATTATTGCAATTCCCTCTACCTCGGCCTCCCCCACTCCTCACTCAGACGTCTACAGCTGGTCCAAAATGCAGCTGCACGTCTTTTAACTGGCACCAAGAGGTGTGAGCACATCACCCCCATTCTGGCCTCCTTGCACTGGCTCCCCATTCATTTTAGGATACAGTTTAAAGTTTTATTATTTGTTTTTAAGGCACTCAATGGGCTGGCCCCAGCCTACATCACTGACCTTGTACAGCCACATTCAGTCCAAAGGTCCCTCAGATCCTGTACCAAAGGGTTTCTGCATGTGCCACGCTCACGGCTCAATCAGAAAGGAGACAGGGCCTTTGCTGTCGCCGCTCCACGTCTGTGGAACCAGCTCCCTCAGGACATTAGATCCGCCCCCTCTATTTCTGCCTTCAAGTCTAGGCTAAAAACCCACCTTTACTCCCTTTACTTACTTCCTTCCTTTCCCCCTGAACTGTTAACCCCCTGTTCTTGCCTATGTGGGCCGTTATTGTATTATTGTTATACTGTATTATTTGCCTTTTATGTCATTGTAAAGCACTTTGGTCAGTTTATGCTGTATATAAATGTGCTCTATAAATAAAGCTTACTTACTTTCTTACTATTACCATGTACTTTCCTTTACATAAAGATACAATGCATTTGGTACACTCCTTCACACAACCTGTGACAAAACTTGTTACTTCAATACTCAATACATAAAGTGCAAAACAGTGGCATAGCTTTCTAGTGTACTTTTATTGCAAAACAAGTGGGACATGTAAATAAAAAGTGCAAAAGTGCAAATGGAATCAATTCAATAACCGTATGTAACTCTAACAGGTGGAACCAACCATAGGAAAAGGTTATATTAAATGTATTATTTAATTAAAGCTTCAAACAATTATTTCAAACTGAAACACTTTCCAACCTGTTCATGACAATATTCTTAACACAGATACCTGTCCTACTCACCGGTGAGTTCCTCTAACTGAAACAAAAGGCACAATAACCGGAACACAAAATATCATTGCCCCGTATCAACATGCACTAAATCCACTGTGTGTTAATAACACTAGCAACATATATTCATAAATGCAATAAACGTATATACATAAATGCAACAAAAGATCGTTTTGCCCGTTAAACATATTCCACAATCAAAATTCAATGTTTTTCACATTCAGTATGCTGTTCGTTGCAATTCACTGTTCTGTTCAACGTTCAGTTCAAAATGGTCGAGCCACGGTCATCAAAGTGTATGGGAATGTTCCCAAGATGGATATTACCGTCCCAGACACTTTGCAGCTCATTGACAACATGGAGTCACATGTGGCAGGGTACTACCTACAACCCACACCATCAATCAGTGGCGTGGGAGAGGGAGGGAGAGAGAGAGAGAGCAAGTGTGCAGCAGGCACATCAGGGGCTGTAGTGGTGGAAACGGCTAGCTGTCCTCGTTCGCTGGCGTGGTGTAGTCTCCGATGTTGGCGACGAGCTAGTTTCTAAATATTAATACACTCTGCTAACTAGCGAGGACATTCCACCTCACACTACAACGTGCTATACTTCTTAGCAGTAACACCGGGCGATCTTCAGAGCTGGTGATGTAGATTATTGCTTCCTCCACACGGCCACTCTACCGTAATTCATCCGTAACACGGACACGAACAAACTAGAGATGCACGGATGGGCTATTATTTCATCCGCAACCGCATCACAAAACGCATGATCCGTCCGCTACACATCCGCACCAATTTTTTTGACCAATTTTCAAAACCGCACCCGCCCGCCATCCACCTGTTGTTTTTAGGTATAGGCGCTGCTGACGCAAGGCTAGAAAGTTCTTGCCTGTTCTTGAAAGGAGACTGATCCAATGCCGCAAAGATATTTAAAGGATAAAGCCCCTAGTATGAAAGCCTATTGGCTATGTTGAAGCCTATCCCCAGAAAATTATCAGTGAAGTGACGTCTGTCTCCGATCGATGCACAGGGAGAAACTTTAAAATAGCCAAGCACATCGGCAAACCTGACCTTACCATAGGCTAGTAGGCCTTCACTTTTTTATCATTGTAATAAAACGCAATTTGGTACACCATTTTAATACGGTAATATAGCCTTGTTTTTAGTTTAGAAGGAAACGCCGAGTCTGTTAGCCAATTCCGAAATTTCACCGCATTGTAGGCTTTATACTGTAACAACCCCAACACTTGCCTGCTTGCCTTGCAAATCAAAGTTTTCCGACTATTTTTCTTACCTTCTTTCTTAGCTGGTGATGTTACTGAGCTAGAAGTGTAACTTGTTCTGAACATCTCGCGCTGCCAATGCCCAATGTCACTTCTGAGTCAATTCACTCCATCATCTCTTTGAAATTCCTTATTCCACGAGTGGTAGGCTACAATGACTGGCTGTTTTAAAATATAACTAATAGCCTAACGAAACAAAATAACCCAGGCAGTTTCATCTACGACACGTTAAGGCTTCTTCCAATACTGACAGCTGACTCATACCTTGCAGGTTTGCGGCGTTGCAAAGAGACGCGACATGATAGGGATTGTCACTTAATTTGAACTTTTTTGCTTCCTTTGTTTGCTTTGTATGCATACACGGAACTAGGCCAATTTACTGCCTGATGAAAATTTGATTATTTAAAAATGTGCTTGGATGTAGGTAACGACATTTAACAATGTAGATATTTTGAATTTCGTTGGGTAAACCGCCACCCGCCCGAATTTAATTAAAATATTTAATTAACCGGTTTAACCGCGGAGTCCGCGGGTGCAACCGCCAACCGCGCATCTCTAGAACAAACTTAACCAACTTGGAGCTAAACTTGTAATTAGCGGACTTATCCTACCGTCACTCTTTCTCAATGACATGCGGGTTCTCCGGGCGCCGCCATCTTCTCTCTTAACTTTCTCCGTCTGCCCCTTGTCCTGCCCCCTCCGCTCTCTCCATTGGCCAGCGCACCAACTTTCCAGTCCCTGATTGGCTGGGCCTTTGGCAAAGTTCTGTGGTTCTATTAGGTGCAGGGGCTGCATATAAAGAAATATGTCCACACTCTGGGACTGGGTGTACCCCTACATAACCGTAATTCAATAACCGTATGTATGTAATGAAGTTTAAAGTGTATTATTTTGTTTGCATTTAGTTAATGAAATTTAACCATATTCTGATTTAATTATGCTTTTCTTTTCTATCTTGTACATATTAAAGGTTGACAATTGAACACACTGAGTACGTAAAACTGTACTGCCCCTTTAAGAGAATTAGTTTAGTACGTTGGAAGCCCCGTATAGTCTTCAGTTTGCGGTTTCTGAACTGAAGACAGGTATGCTTGTTCCCATGTCAGACAAACTTAACTCATATTTATAAGTAATAAACCAACAAATATTAGATATAATGTTGACATAAGGGGGTTAATACTAGAGAATACTTAACATGCAATTTACCATACTGATATTGTGATATTAAATATTTTTCGTTTTGTATCATACCATGAGGTCTCTAGCATATGTTTTCCTTTGCTAGCAGGCTAATGTCCAGTGTATGGAATGACTGCATGTTCATGACTGTCTCGTGTGTGTTGACGTGTGCAGCTATGTTGGATTCAGTGTATGTTAATTGTCATGTATAGTTTCCTCTATTGTTGTTAGAATGTGTAAAGTGATAATGCTATATTTTATGTGCTTTCACATGACGTTCATTGTTGTAAAATGAATGAGTTTGCGGTTTCTGAACTGAAGACAGCAGGGTAATGTCCAGTGTATGGAATGACTGCATGTTCATGACTGTCTCGTGTGTGTTGATGTGTGCAGGAATAAATACCAAAAAGATCAGTTCGTGGCTGTTAATTGTTCAGCAAAGCAGACAACTAGAACACAACGCAGAAGAGCCCGTTACAATGGTGCCGTGACCCGGATATTCAATAATCAATTCAATAACCAATCATGTTCAATAACTGTTAGGCCTATTTCTACCTCTTCCGACCCTGACACTTTTTTTGGTGTTAGATTCCATTTGCACTTTTGCACTTTTTATTTACATGTCCCACTTGTTTTGCAATAAAAGTACACTAGAAAGCTATGCCACTGTTTTGCACTTTATGTATTGAGTATTGAAGTTACTCTCGTCAAGTTTTGCAGATTAAGAAGATACAAATTTGTCTCTTTGACAGTTCACCTGTTTCTGCATTTTTGTCACAGGTTGTGTGAAGGAGTGTAACAAAATGCATTGTATCTTTATGTAAAGGAAAGTACATGGTAATATCATTGAATCAAACCACGCTTCCTTTTACAGTACAGTTCCACCTTCCTTACAGGGTAACGACACTGTAAAACTCTGATATCACCCCGATATTTACCTGATAATTATCATGGAGATATGGGAGTTCTTGCCAGGTACCATGTTCAAAACTACACACCCTGATGGGTGGTAGAGGATTATAATCTATAGTTACCAGGAAAGTACATGGTAATATCATTGAAACAAGCCACGCTTCCTTTTACAGTACAGTTCCACCTTCCTTACAGGGTAATTCACAAGGTTTTACCTGATAATGCAAATTGTAACTACTGGGTAATTAGAAAGTAATTACTTTGTAAATAGTTTGAAGTTATACCCTCACTGTCACTTACCACACAGGTTGGTTGGTAATACATCATCTATAATTCCTGGATAAATATCTGGTAGTTTTCAGTATATTTCTAGTAAATACTAGATAACTAGTTGGTATTTACCAGGTAAATATCAGGTAACTACCATGTAAATAAGTGGTAGTTATCAGGTAACTACCACGTAAATAAGTGGTATTTATCAGGTAAATATTAGGTAACTACCACGTAAATAAGTGGTAGTTAGCAGGTAAGTGCGTGATCATTTTCAGTAAATACCTGGTAATTACCAGGTAAATATCTATGTTATCACCCTAACAAAGTCACATATAGACACATTCAGTGGGTTTATAGTCTACAATATGCAATTGCAGGATATCTACCAAGTAATTAATGGGTAAATACCAGGTAACTTGTTGGTATTTACCAGATAAATAAAAGGTAAATATTTTTAACTACCGGGTTTAAAATCTACAATATACAATTACTGCTTATCTACCAGGTAATTATTGGGTAAATGCCTGGTAGTATTCAGGAAAATATCTTGCAAACACTGGGTAATTACCTGGTAATAACCTGGTATGTACTTGGTAATTACCTGGTAGTTGTATTTAATTAAATGGTTATTACCTAGTAAATACATCTTATTACCAGGTATGTATGGGGGGAATAAAAGGACAGAAGAGGTGCTGCACTACTCTGCACATCTTTGCATCCGGCACACACACGCACACACACGCAGACACACACAGACACACACTCACACTCACGCACACGCACACGCACACGCACACACACACGCACACGCACACGCACACGCACACACTCACCTTGAGCACGCGTGTCTGCTCCTTGAACTCCTCATCCTCGTCAGAGTCGGCATCAGGCAGCTGGTAGATGCGGATGCCGTGCTCAGAGATCTCATCCAGGATCTGAAGACACACACATAGAGCACTCATGAACTTAATGCCCATCTAAACACCACACCAGTGATGGGCAGTAGCGACGCTACTAGCTTAACTACATTTGCCAGTAGCTTGGCGGTAGCGTCGCTATTTATAAAACCAAGTAACTTTTCAGTAGCTAAGCTCTTTTATTGATCAAGTAGCGAAGTAGCGTCCTCGAAAGCTATTTTCTCCTGCACATTTCGCTTCCCTGCAGCCATCAAACACACACAAATTAAGAAGACAGGATGTGTATGTGTGTCGTGGGGTGACATTCAATGGGGGAGGAACCAACACGCCCGGGAATTAGGGTCTTAGGGGAGCACTAATACCGTGGCCCATTGAACATAGAAGGTAAACAATAGCCGGGTGCTAGTTTGGCAAACTAGCTGCAGCTGTAACGCAGGGAAAATCTCCGCTAGTCATTAGCTAACCATGCGAGTGGAGTACTTTTAAGCCACAGGTTATCAGCAGCAAAGGGCGGACAACCCACACGCTAAGGGCTGAAATACACATACGCGTCTTTTTTCAGGCAGAAACGCTTCAGTAACGCCTTGGCAAAGTGCGGCGGCCAAAACATAAGCGGTGCGCTTCCCTGCCTTGCGCTGGAAAGTTGAGAATAGTTCAACTTTTAAGCGCACCTAAAAAACGCTTGACTTGGCTTGTTTAACTGAAAAGTAGCTACTAATGTAGCAAGCTACTTTTGACAGGTTTTTGTAACTTAGCTTGCTACATTTTCATGAGGGGTAGCTTCTGTGTAGTGAAGCTGAATTTATTGTAGAGTAGCTTGTAGCTTAGCTCACTACACATATCAAGTAGCTTGCCCATCACCGCACCACACACACACACACACACACACACACACACACACACACACACACACACACACACACACACACACACACACACACACACACTTACTTACTTACTCAGAAATCTGAGTAATCTCAGCACAACTTTCTCCGCAACATTGGCCTTTTTATGACCCTCTATCCAACTCCAATTTTCATTTCTATTAGTTATAGTGCCATTAACAATGCCCATTGTCTCCAAGTCCTTCAGACACGGACAGCTAAAGCACCAAGATTTAGCCCACGACTACAGCGGCAAGGAGACTACAACTGAGAGCTCCTTCTATGACGCTGCTACACAGTATATACATAGATATATACACTGCATTATGTATTCATGTGGCATTATAACACCCCTTATAAGCATGTCCATTACTTTTTTTTACACACAGTCAAACTCTTTCACTTTCACTCTTGGCTTTTCTCTCTCATTGTGACCCTACCAGCCCTGTCTCCTGTAAATAACACACACAAAAACACACACACACAAAAACACACACACACACACACACACACACACACACACACACACACACACACACACACACACAACTCCAGACAGTAGTTTTCTAGTGACCTTTCCATAACCTTAAAGTGGTTTTCCCAATCACATTCCCCTCCCTGCCTAATAACCGTTTCATAGATCACACACCTTGCACACCAACCTTTAGAAAAAGGTCTCTGCTCCTGGATTTAAGGCGACGCGTCACGCTATGACTTTGTGCATCAGCATCTGTGATTCTAATCCAGCAAACTTTGTCAAACTCAGCGAACTGCTCCTCACAGCGCTTTATTTGTCTGTTCAGTGTGTATGTGTGTGTGTTCTCAAAAACAAAACAAAAATCTCCAAGTCCTGGCTCTGTAAATGCCCATAAACAATTCCATCCAATCAACATGTTGCTTCAGGAGCACGGAAGGGAGGTAGACTTAAATATCGACAACCTTTTGCCAAAATCACAGACCAAACCTTTAAAGGCACCCAGTGCAACATTAGGGCATCAAAAAATTGCCTCTCCCCACCGGCGATTGTTGTTTACGATTTTCTATCAGTTCTCACCACACAACGACGTCTCATCTTTGCTCCTTGAATGTCGATATGTAAGGGTATGGAGTTATTGAAACTTACTACGCGTAAAAAAGACTAGAAATTGAATGTCTATTTTTCGAGTCTCAAGCCTCTAAAGTTGCACCGGGTGCCTTTAACACAAGCACCTTCAACCTGCTGCAGCCAACATCTCCATGTTCCCCCAGAAGCAGTGCCAAAGCTTTAGTGGAACACAAACACCCGCGCAGAAGTGACCTTAAGACGACCTTGAGACGACCTTCCAGTCACCTCGCGGGCAGATCCAATGCCAGCTCCCCGTCATCAAACCCAACAGGCCTGCAGTGTGCCAAGTCTCGTCTTGACGTGGACGTGCTTTGATGTGTGTGGCAGGAAATGTATAAATCACCCAATCAGACAGAGGGAGACAAAAGAGAGGAAGGATGGAGAGAGGGAGGCAAGAGAGAGGAGGGGAAGAAAGGACTGAGAGAGGAGAAAAGTGAGGAGGGGAGGTGGGGAGAGATGGAGAACATTTATGTTAGTAAGTGGGGAGGAAAGGAGAGGAAGAAAAGAGAAAGTTGAGAAGAAGGAGAGAGACTGAGAAAGAATGTGTGTGTATGAGACAGAGAAAGGAGACCTACAATTGAAAAGGAGAAGGAGGAGGGAAGGATGGAGAGGGAAGGATGGAGAGAGACAGACAGACTGAGAGAGAGAGAGAAGGATGAGAGAGACAGACAGACAAACTGAGAGGGAGAGAGAAAGATGGAGAGAGACAGATAAGGAGACAAAAGAGAGGAAGGATGGAGAGAGGGAGGCAAGAGAGAAGAGGGGAAGAAAGGACTGAGAGAGGAGAAAAGTGAGGAGGGGAGGTGGAGAACATTTATTTGTGTGTGTATGAGACAGAGAAAGGAGACCTACAATTGAAACGGAGAGGGAGGAGGGAAGGATGGAGAGTGAATGATGGAGATAGACAGATAGACAGACTGAGAGAGAGAGACAGACAGATAGACTGAGAGGGAGAGAGAAGGATGGAGAGAGACAGACAGACAGACTGAGAGAGAGACAGAAGTAGGGAGAGATGAGGAGCAGCAGGGCGTCTCTAATCATTGGGCTCTAATGAGGGTGAATTCCTGCCTTGTGAAAACATGCTGTGGCCCTCAGACCTGGGCTCCCATTTGTCAGAGAATCACACACAATGGCCCACCTAGGATGACAGCAGCTCCAGTCACATTCAGAGTACAAATCGCACACTCACAGAGGCTGGTCCTCTCACACACACACACGCACACACACACGCACGCACGCACCCACGTGCACACACACACACATACACACAGACACAGACACAGACACAGACACACACACACACACACACACACACACACATAGGCGTGATGCTAAACAAAAATCATTAGCAATGACATCATCAGGGCGCGTGAATCCGTGCAGACGAACACCAGCCCCCGTACCGATTCAAATACTACTCACTTTCTACCCCAGACTTCGATCGTTACGGATAGAGAGTGCTCGTCTAAATGATAGGGCTATCTGTATTAGCTATCTGTATCAGATTGACAAACTAGGATCCATGTAAACAACCTCTGAATCTGCTGGTATGTCTCCACGCTCCATGCTTCCTCTCCCACTCTAAAGCCATCCACTCTCCCTCCTGCAGACAACTTAATCAAAGACACACAGACACACACAGACACACAGACACACACCTCAGTACTCAGACTGGTTTCAACTCTCTGTCCCCAGCCTCTCTTTCTCTCTCTCGCACCATCTTTCTCTGTCCCTGTCCCTGTCTCACTCTCTCAATCACAGTCCCCAAAGCTACCCTTCTCATTTCTCTTTCTCTCTTTCTCACTTTTCCTTTTCTCCCTCTCCCTCTATGTCAAGTTCTTTCCCTTATCGCGTGTGCTCATTTGATTCATCTTCTTCCTCTTCCTCCTCCCCCACCTCCTCCCCCTCCCCGTCTCATTCACTTCCTCTACTCCTGATCTCAACCCCCAGTTTTCACAAAGAACAAACAAACGGGGGAAAAACGCTATTTGTTTCTAAATCAAAGCGTCTTGATCTTTCCGAGCACCTGGAGAATGGCAGATACAAGTATTTATTATTCCAACATCAAAGGTGTTTTTACAGCCTGGCTGATTCACAATGCCCTTCCACATGGACGTGGCTGGACCCCACCAGGAGGGGGGGGGATAAAGAAAGAAAGGGAGAGAGAGAGAGACCAGCTCAAGGGACCGGGCCTTCCTGACATTCTCCGCTCTTTTCATGTAATGTGTAGAATGGAACGGGAACCCCAGGAGGTGCTGCTACTGCTGTTGCCTGCCCAGGACCTGTGCTTGTTTTCTCAGCTACTTCACTACAGAAGACAGAGGTAGATAACAAGGAGACCTGTAGAGTGTGTGTGTGTGTGTGTGTGTGTGTGTGTGTGTGTGTGTGTGTGTGTTTGTTTGAGAGGGCGGACACAGTAGCCCCTTATACATGTGTCAATGTGATCCGATTACATCGCGTCTCTTCCGATAGAAACTCGCGATACGGTTACAATTGCCTCATGTAGCGCCGCTGTGAGTGGCAGCTGTCTTAGCAGCTCTCCGTTTTTCTACTGTTTTCTTCTTTTTTTTCTTGACTTAATTGTTTTATAGTGTAATGAGTTTGTTTGTATAGGGATAGTGTACTGACCTACCGTCAGGTGTATAGTTTTTTTCATGGTCTCACATGGCCAGATGAATGTGTTTTTATTTTTTTTTTAAACCAGCCGGAGCAGCGGACACTACCTGCATTATTTGATTCTATCAATGCCTTGGTTGTCATGGCGTAGCAAGTGGCAGTCCGTTTAAACAGCTTTATGTTGGATTAATGACTACAAAGATGATGACTACCTCAAATTCAGTTAGAGTTGTTTACACTATGAATGCCCTTGTGGCGCTACGAGGGACTGCTAAACAGGGAATAAAACACTCTATCCCAACGGAGCTACGGAAGCCGTTCCGCTGGTGCAGAGCCGGAGCTAAGCGGAAGGCTAAGCTAACAACACAGAGGATGAGATACAAGCCGTCCTTGCCTTTGATAGTGATGGGAAATGTCAACTCCCTATCAAACAAGTGTGACGAGCTGGAGGCACTCGTGAGGAATCAGCCAGCGTACCGTGAGTGCAGTCTGATGTGCTTTTCTGAGAGCTGGTTAAACAACGACATTGCCGACTCCTGTGTGGATATAGACGGCTTCACTACGGTGCGAGCAGACAGGGATGCCAGAACGTGCGGCAAAAACAAAGGTGGGGGACTGATTCTGTATGTGAACAATCGGTGGTGTAACCCAGGTCACATCACTATAAAGGAGAAGATTTGTTGTCAGGACGTTGAACTCCTGGTAGTTGGGCTCAGACCGTACTATGTTCCGAGGGAATTCTCACACATCGCCGCCATTGTTGTTTACATCCAGCCACGGGCTGTGCAGGCAGTGGCGTGTGACGTCATCCTCGAGACTGTCGCGAGAGTACAGACCCAGCACCCTGATGCAGCAATCGTGATCTCTGGAGACTTCAACCACGTCAGTCTCTCCTCCCATCTAACTGGCTTTGTGCAGTATGTTGACTGACCCACCAGAGAAAATAAGACCCTCGATCTTCTCTATGCAAATGTAAAGGAGGCATACACCGCTACAGCCCTCCCACCACTTGGCAGATCAGATCACAACCTGGTCCTACTCCAGCCCTCCTATAAACCCTGTGTTGTGAGGCAGCCTGTCACCACCCGTACATTCAGGAAGTGGACACAAGAGGCCAAAGAAGCTCTGCGGGCCTGCTATGAATGCACAGACTGGGATGTACTGCAAGACACAGAGGGAAATAGGGGAGTCATGGAAGTTGACAGGAGGGTTGATTGCTACACTGGCTACATGACATTCTGCAGGGACATGATTGTACCAGCGAGGACTGTGCGCTGTTTTCCAAACAACAAACCCTGGATCACTTGTGACATCAAGAAGCTCCTGAATCAGAAAAAGGCAGCATACAGAGAGGGTGACAGGGAGAAGCGCAGGCTCGTACAACGAGAGCTGAAGAGGAGCCTGAAGCAGGCCAAGAGGGATTATAAAATGAAGGTGGACAGGAAGCTGCAGCACAACAACACCAGAGAGGTGTGGAAGGGAATGAAGACCATCACGGGCTACAAGCAGAAGGGCAGTCTGGCTACAGCCCCTGTTGTGGCCAAGGCCAATGAGTTCAATCACTTCTACAACAGGTTTGACTCAGCGGCCTCATCATCATCAGCTCTCCCGTCCTCCCCCCCCACTTCTCCTCCAGCAGCAGCCTGCCCTCTCCCTTCACCAGCTCCTCCTTACAGGTACAGCCCTAACATCACGGATGAGCCCCCTCTCCCTTCAATCCTCCCCCTGTGCCTCACAGCTGACGAGGTTAAGGTGGAGCTGAAGAAATTGATCGCAGGAAAGGCGGCTGGCCCGGATGAAGTGTGCCCAAGGCTGCTAAAGGTCTGTGCTGATCAACTGGCCGAGCCCCTTCAAGAGCTCTTCAACCTGAGCCTACAGTCAGGGAGGGTCCCGGTTCTGTGGAAAACGTCATGTCTCGTGCCTGTACCCAAGACTGGACGTCCGGCCGTGCTCAACGACTACAGACCGGTGGCCCTCACATCTCACGTCATGAAGACACTTGAGCGGCTGGTTCTTCGTCACCTGAGACCTCTGACTGAACATGCACTTGACCCCCTGCAGTTCGGGTACAGGGAGGGAGTAGGAGTGGATGATGCTGTCCTCTACTTGCTTCACCGGGCCTACTCCTACCTGGACGAGCCGGGAAGTCAAGTGAGGATTTTGTTCTTTGACTTTTCGAGCGCTTTTAACACCATCCAGCCTCTCCTACTTGGAGAAAAGCTCGAAAGGATGGGGGTGGATCCCTTCTTTACTTCCTGGATCACGGACTATTTAACAGGACGGCCGCACTTTGTCAGACTGGGGAGCTGTGCATCTGACATAGTTGTGAGTAGCACTGGGGCTCCGCAGGGGACTGTGCTGGCTCCGTTCCTGTTCACCCTCTACACATCTGACTTCATCTACAATTCTGAGACCTGTCACGTCCAAAAATACTCTGACGACACGGCTATAGTGGCGTGTGTGAGGGAGGAGCAGGAGGGGGAGTACAGGGAACTGGCGAGAGTCTTCGGCGACTGGAGTGACAGGAATGGCCTACTCCTAAACACCAGCAAGACCAAGGAGTTGGTCATTGACTTTCGTAGGTCTAAGCCACATTTGCAGCCTATTAATATTCAGGGCAAGGACATCGCGGTGGTGCAGACCTACAAGTTCCTGGGGGTGCATCTCGACGACAAGCTGAACTGGTCAGCTTATGCAGGCGCTACATATAAAAAGGGACAGAGCAGATTGTTCTTCCTGAGGAAACTCAGGTCCTTTGATATATGTAAAGAGATGCTGTGCATGTTTTATCAATCTGTTATGGCGAGCGTGCTCTTTTTTGCGTCAGTCTGCTGGGGAGGCAACACATCTAAGAAGGACACTGGGCGGCTGGACAAACTAATCAGAAAGGCGAGCTCAGTGTTGGGGCAGAACCTGGACTCACTGGGGACTGTGGTAGAGAGACGGATGCGGGGCAAGCTCTTGGCCATCATGGGCAATGTTAATCACCCCCTCCACCATGTCCTGGCAGGACAGTCAAGCAGCCTCCGTAGCGGGCGGCTCAACACGATAAGATCAAGGACTGAGCGACATAGGAGGTCATTCGTCCCAGCTGCCATGAAACTTTAATTATTATGCACTTTACACCATGTACATAGCTGAATTGTATTGTTTGTAATGTCTGTATTTATTGTTTGTAATAATTGTAACTATGTGAGAGCTGCAAGATCCCAGAATTTCCCCACGGGATTAATAAAGTATTTATCTATCTATCTATCTATGTAGCACTGGCCTAGATGTGATCTGATCGTTTTTCCGCCGATGTCTGAGCCTTTCGAGAGAGGTGGTTTACACCGATCGTTCAGCTCAGAAAAGGGCCGGTCAAATAAGGCCGATGTGCCATGGGGGAGGCGGTGACAGGAGGCTATAAAGTTAGAGGCTAGAAAGTTCTTGCCTGTTCTTGAAAGGAGACTGATCCAATAGGCTAATAGGCCTACAATTTTTTATCATTGTAATAAAACGCAATTTGGTACACCATTTTAATATGGTAATAAAGCCTACTGTTTTTTGCAAAATGAAAGAAAGCATATTAAGGCAACGCCGACTCGAGCCTATTCATTCCGAAATTTCACCACATTGTAGGCTATATACTGTAACAAGGAGGGCTCACTCGCAGCACTTGTTGCTGGAACGCATAGAATTCGTTTTGCAAGGTGCTGTAGTCGTGGGAACGACTGGCCTTGTTTCTCCCAAAAGGAAAGTAGATTTTCCTCTGCTGATCCTATATGGAAGTTTGTAGAGAGATTGCGGGGGAGTAAAATGCTCCGCTGCCGAAGTAAATTACATGTTTTTAACTTCGGGGTTAATTCCCTTTCCTTTACGTCTGCTGCTGGCTAGTAAAGACAGCCGGAAAGGTTAACAAACGGAATGAAATAGCTACACATTACACACGCTATGCTTTAATAAAACCCACGTTACTCACATACTGGTTAACACTGTTTGTTACAGCACATAAATGTTTGTCGCTACATCCAAACTATGCGTCCCCGTTGTCCCTTCCTGTATGTGCTCCAGCCGCACCATTTTACTGGCAAGGTGAATCATTTAATTTAAATATGCTTATTGGCATTTGTTGCACCTAAATCATTTTCTACAAACATGATATGCTATGTATGGTGTAGTAGACTGAGACTCTATTCACTACTGCACAAAAACTAGACACGTTTGCAAAACTAGACATTTGCAATGAAGTAGGTAAAACAACTTTCGCCAATATCTCCGTAAGGGAGATGGGTTATGTGCTCAAATTTCCTGGGATCAAAGAAGACGTTAGTATTCATGTGCAAACTAAAAATCACGTCTCAGGATTGCTGCGCATGCAAGCGGGTGTATCAACTGTACCCATTCGTTGATGTTGTTAGTAAACAAACCAGGTGGGAGCACATCTCCGTCGTCTTTGCGCATGCCCGAGGCAAGGTAACCGGATCACATTTTGCACATGTAGACACGTACACCAAGAGCCGATTCCCTTGAAAATGTTCACACCTACATGCGAATACGATACGATAAACTGATCAGATCACAGTCAGTGCGTGCACATCATGGCAGTGCAGTGGACTCCACTTATAGTGGTCACGGATATAGTAATCAACCGCTTATAGTGTTCAAAAGGCTTGGGACCGAATCATTTCTATACAAATGCTGTTTAAATAATTAGTTTATAGTAATCAAGAAATCCGCTTATAATGTTCATTTTATGAATGTAAACATGTGCAAAAAAAAATTATTAAAAACTATTATTATTATTATGTGTAGTTATTGTATTTTTTACCATGATTCCTTTCTGGACGTCTGCTTCTGCCTAGCTAGCTAACGTAAAGAGTTGACGACCGGGCAGCTAGAACTAGCTTGCGAATCATGGCTGGAAAAAGGAAATCATTTTCGATGAATGAAAAACGTAATCTCCTCGAGGCATATGATAAGTTGCCAAAAATGAGCCAACGAGATGCTGCGGCGAAGCTTGGCATTCATCAGGCTACCTTGTGGAGTCTAATTAAGCAACGAGAGACAGTCATGAAGGCTAACGACGGAGACCGAAAACGACGGCGCCCGGGCAAAGCACCTGCGGTTGAGGCTGCCCTGGTGAAGTGGATTGATAAATATGTTAAGTGATTTCTTAATGCGGCGCAGCAGATCTGCAACATAAAAACAGAGGTAGGCTAGCTTTAATTTTCTGTAGCCTATGCAGTTATCTTCTATGTTGTTGTTCTATGAAACCGTTTCAAACTTTATTTTCAGACATGTTTAAAAAAATGCACCGGCGGCACAGCAGAGCCGACGCACAGAATAAGTCACTAGGCCTACTGTAGGCTATCAGAGTTATGTCCGCGCACTGCGCCGTACTGTGCTGTGATTAGGCCTAAGCATTTTGTTTCAAACTTTATTTTCAGACTTGTTAAAAAAAAAAAAATGCACCGGCGGCACAGCAGAGCCGACGCACAGCACTACTGTACTGTAATAAGCAGGGACGTGCAGTCATAGGAGGCCTCGCCTGTCATTTTTAAAAGTTAAAAAAAAAAATATTTAAAAAAAAAAAAAATAATTGTATAATAATCATATATATTTATGTATTATAAAATAAATATTCATATTTCTCTAGTTATCTGTGTTACGAGTGTCATTTCTGCATGATTCCGATCACTTCGAGCATTTTTATTATCAAAATCGCTGAATTTGAACATTTCCGGTTCCCAGTGATCAGCCAATGAGCATTGGACGTGCGGTCAAGGGAGGCAGATGCATTGCAGTCTATGGGCAGGGTAGGCAGTGCCTCCCCTAGGATTGCGAAATCACTCCAAACTGGGTTTTACGCATGCGTGCGCAAGCGTAGAACCTTTTGAGTTGAGCTGAAAACGCATTGAAAAATATTGCAAGGGAGGAACGCACTACCACGGATTCAAGAAGGGTGGCGAGCGAGAGGGCACTTGTTGGGTATATAATCTGACGTTGGATTTTCTTCTTCACTTCTCTACTTGAGTTTGACAGCGAAAATGGAAGATTGCATTGCTAACCTGAGGCATGTTGAATTAACTAAGAACGTTTAAGTATTTTAAGTTAACACAGTAGTATTACACATTTGCATTGGAGTATTTCACGTTTCCCAACGGGACTACATATTCATGCGCAACACGAACCTAAAGAAGCTAAAGGCTGTTGATGCAGGAAAGTTGCCTTGAAGTTGTGAGCAGACTAGGTAGGTGCTAATCCTGAGCTAAACTAGCCACTGATTGCATTCACTCAAGAAGAGGACAACGGATTTCCACTGATCTATACGGATAATCGTGAGTGGATTCATTTTGTTTCACCTCAAACTGACGGTTATGAGCTCCAACGAAAGTGCACCAACTTTAAATTATACTGGCCAGTAGAACATTTTGGTATTGTGTGCTATGTATGCGGTGTTTAACTGTTTACATGTTAATATGTTGTGTAAATAAATATGGAATTGTTTTTTCGAAGCTGTCCGAGTTGGTTAAATGGTCATTTAAATTAGCATCCCACCACCGTAGTTATATTTTCTCCAGACAAAATGAAATGAGCCATATCATTGGTGGGAGGGCTACATACACTAGCTTGCAACTATTAATATCTTATTAATAACTCATCATAATACAATAAAAAAACAATCGTTTGAAAATAATGGTATTAGACAATAAAACAAAGTTTTTTCAGTTCTGATCAGATGACAATTTTAAAACCATAGACATATATACATTTATATATACATTATATATATAGTTTAAACTAGAGCTCAAAATGACGTAATCACTTCCGGTTTTTGTGCCTCACCAGCTCCGAACCTCACTGCACGTCCCTGGTAATAAGTTACATACCAGAGTTATGTCTGCGCACAGCGCAGTACAGGTATATGTAATTAAACTTGCATGATACTGTAATAAAATTCAGTAAATGTGGAAGCTATCCGTTTCATTTCATTGTTCTCATTGAAAAACCATACAAATTATATTCTGCATAAAAAATAAGTGAAATAACGGTAAATTCGGGTTTAGTAATCATCCGCTTATAGTGTTCAAATTGGCTCTGGACAAACGTGACCACTATAAGCGGATTCCACTGTACTCCGATCCGATTCTCTCCATGGGGTCTCCATGGGGGGTTAACTGCGTTATCTCAAAGCACATGGCAGTGGCAAATCCAGATCTTGGCCGCGTCAGTTCAAATCAAATGCGGAATGTTTACATCTGCTACCGTTGATTATACAGTAAATACGTTATGAAATGAAACAAAAACACACCACAGTTAAAGTTGTTTTAGTATTGATTGATTCACATCGATATGAATGGATTACATGACTAACAACTAGTGGAAAAGTGATATGAAAATATTTGTTCACTGAATTAGCGCGTTCTGTCCAAAACAGTTGCGTTCCAGTTTCAAAGTTTCAGTTTCGGTTTCAGTATTTCAACGTGAATGAGAGGGAGCACAAGAACTGAGCGTCTAGCAGTGATTATCATATCATAGACATATATGATGCATGTATATGTCTGTGGGCAGGATCTTAAGCACGTGCAAAAGTTGTTGTTGTCCAATTGGAATCTAGATTCAAGAGACAGATGCGTGCCTAGTTCGATTCCCAGCGCAATCCGATCATGTATCCAGGGGTCTACATCGGAGTCCAGTCGGACTCAAGTCGGACACAGGAAATCTAGATTTGGGCAGACACATGAATCGGATCTTCGATTTAAATCGGACTGAAATCGGAAACTGGACACATGTGTCCGCACTGAGTGACACATGTATATGGGCCTATTGTTGCATGAGGGAACTCCAAATAAACACAGTGTAGTTAGCAGGGTGGAGAGCGTGACTGTAAAATCATGAGAGTCATGAGTACAGACACACACCACACCTCACCACACACACACACAAACAAACACACACAGTTACCACACCACACACAACACACCACACCTCACCACACACACACACACACAGACAATCAGCACACACAGATACCACACCACACCACACACACAGACACACACCACACCCCACACACACACACACAGACAAACAGCACACACAGACACAGACACAGACCACACCACACAGACACCACACCACACCACACCACACCACACACCCACCCACACAAACACACACATACACACACCCACACAAACACATCCACCACACAAACACATCCACCACACACACAGACACACAACACACAGAAAGGGGACAGAGTAACTGCAGTCCATCTGACATCATGTAAGAGAGAAACGGCAAAGCACCCAACTGAGGAACAAACTCAAGGAACACTCGTGCAGTTCAGGGAATCTGAGGAGACTTTGTCTGGTAGGGAAAACAAACAGATGAAAACACAATAGAGGGGAAAAGAAACAAACGACAGAAGAAATGGCCTCACGTAACGAGCCTGCAGTCCGAGGAAGAGGCTGAGACGTGCCGCTGGTCTGGCGCGGACACAAGACAACGAAGATCCCAGCACCACTAACATCTGATGGTTGACCTGTGACCTGCTACGGTCTGGGTGAACTCACTCAACCCTAGGGCCTGGAAGCAGCCTACAAGCAGGTAACACCACAGCTGCCCAGAGACTTCCTGTTCCTCCGATAGGGGTCTAAAGTCACTCTGTGTTACCTAATCTGTTTAAGAGTGTCGATAAATCTCTAATCAGCGTGTCTCTAACGGTCCCAGATTGCATTGTAGTAGTAGTAGTAGTAGTAGTATTCCTTTATTGTTACAGCACAAGTATAAAAGTACACAAATACCAGCAACACAGCCTGTCGCATAGTAAACTAGCGAAAATGGCAATCAGCCCGTCCATACATACACTGACAAGGGGGGTAGACAGAACGGGAAGACAAGGTTGAGGGAAGAATTACAGCATAACATGAGGAGAGAGGAGGAAAGAAAAAAGGCAACCCCCAGACTATGCTCCTAGAAGAGTACATTGGGGACACATATTAGGATCTATGAGGAGAACATGGCCCTGCTCTGGCATTGGTCAGAGTCAGGAGTAGAAAGTGATCCACATCATTAAATTACCAGAGGCCAACAAAAGAGGACACACAAAACTACAGTAGAATATAATAGTATGGCTGTGTAGTGGTTGATGGGATGTGAGGACTGATGAAGATCATTTAAGTATGTGTGTGTGTGTGTGTGTGTGTGTGTGTGTGTGTGTGTGTGTGTGTGTGTGTGTGTGATATTTCAAATGGGTAATTGGCACACACTGAGTACACACACCACCCCCACACCTCCCCATTCTCCTCATCCCCTGTGCTTCCTATATCCCTGGGTCTGTTTATGGTCCGTGTCAGTCAGTCACTGAGGTGGTCAAGCAAAGCCTCATTAGCTCAGTGTGGAGACATCTTGACCCCTGCCGGTCAAAGGTCCCGCAGACATAGCCCAGAGAAGTAAACACGGACCCACGAGGGGTGTTAGCATATTCCTGGGGAAGTCCAATCACGGTTACACGGTGATTACAGCTTACAAGGGTCAAGCCCATTCTCTCCTCAGTCCTGAGCCAGGAAACAAAACTTCTAGTCAGAAAAGCTCCATAACTACTGTAGCATTACAGACTCAACACCCAGAGAATAGGCTGAACTACTGAATAACATGAACGTTCACTGATATTTAAGTGGATATAAATTAAGCTCTGGGCACAATGAAAAAGATCTCGATTCTACTTTGCTAAATTATATACACATTAACGGGACATGTAGTGGTTGTCTTTGACTCTTATTTCCTGCTTCTCACAGCACTGACAAAAACCAGGTGATGAGTCATTTGGGTCTGAAAAAACACCTGCTGGCGAAACCATGGCAACCGGCCTCTCTGAAAAGTCTTCCAGGTCTTTTCCCACCCCACAGTAGCAGGACATGGCTGGACCCCAAAGAGGCTGGTTAACAGCACAGCCAATGCTAACATCAGTGGCATCAAAACACCTCAGACAACCTAACCACAGATAACAACTCAGTAAAGTCATTCTTCAGCAGAAACCAACACCCAGTTTACACACACACACAGACTTGTTAAGCGGGTGTTACTCCAACATACACACAATCCCAGTCCCAAACAAACAAACCCTTTGGGCTCTCTTCTCTCCCCTGGAGTCCTGGCCGTGGGCAGGAGGCTGGCTTGATGACCAAATGGGACTGGAGGACCCTGCGTCTGGGGACGACGGGTGGCTGTGATTCTTGGCCCGGCCCAGGCGCCTGGAGCCCAGCCCTGATCAACAGGAGCCTACCCTTGTCTCTGCCCCTGCCCTGGCACCTCGGCCCTGGGTCTAATGGGAAAGGGAAGTGGGGCTCGCTAGTTCTCACTGAGATTTGTTTGCCATCGGATGCATTATGAATTATGACCCGGTGTTTATGAGGGCGAGACTGCGCTAGGTTGGGGTGTGCGTGTGTGTGTGTGTGTGTGCGTGTGCGTGCGTGCGTGAATGGCAGTGTGTGTACCCGCATGTGGATGTTCATTTTGTGTCTATGGAAGTGTGTGATTTTGTGTGTGTGTGTATCATGGCAGAATCAGTCTTCAACTAAGCACTGTAAAGATAAAAATAGCTTTTTTAACCCTCATCACTCACGGTTACTTAATTCAAGTTAATTACTGTGGACCTGTGCATGCCACCAGTCCACTGTGGAGAGCAATACACTCCCCCCCCCCCCCCCCCCCACACACACACACGCACCAACACAGACACTCCCAGATTCACACACATACACACACACACACACACACACACACACACACACACACAGACTCCAACACAAACACTCCCAGATTCACACACATACACACACACACACACACAGACTCCAACACAAACACTCCCAGATTCACACACCCTCCGCAGCAAATTCTTCTCCTTCAAAACAGTCATTAAAGAGGCCCCTCTGGTCGTCAGTGTGTCTTTAAAGGATCACACCAATCCCACCAAAACAGCACCAGAGGTAGAACAGTAATTTCACCAGTGGTGGACGAAGTACACTAACTACGTACTTAAGTGAAAGTATAGATACCTGGTGTTAAATATAACTCAAGTAAAAGTGGAAGTATGCACTTTAAATTTCCACTTAAGTAGAAGTATAAAAGTATTTGCATTCATATATACTTAAGTATTACAAGTAAAAGTAACTTAATGAATTATGGTTCTAATGGCCTTTTATCATTTTCACTTCAAAGCTCCGGCTCAATCAACTGATATAAGATGAAAATACTAATGCCAATCTTTAAAAAGTGCTTACATTTGTCTATTTAAAAGTGTATAGGCACAAAACATTGAAAGCTATCTATTGCCAATAGGTAAGACAAAGTGATTATGAGATACAAGAGAACAATTATTTCATTTTACATTTATTTGTAACTTAGTTGCACATTTAATTATAAAAAAATGTGGAGTTAAACAAAAGCTCCTTTACTATATCACATCTGTCTGGCTGTGTTACCCTTAAACTCATATATCCTGATTTATGTTTCAAAGTATGATAAATGCCATTACAGGAACTAGTTCCACAAAATCAGAAAATGTGGTGTTATACTAGTTTGTGCTGAAGACTAGTGATAGCAGTGATATTCCCTACACAACCC
>NC_137913.1:31170535-31203035 GCF_963457725.1 Sprattus sprattus
TCCGTATCCAGGAGTGTCCACTACAGTGAGGCGCAGTTTCACACCTCGCTCCTCGATCTCAACGGTCGACGCCTCGATCTGCACCGTGCGCTCAATCTTCTCTGAGGATGCCACAAACATGCACACTCAGAGCCTTATGAAGACCCACACTCCACACTCATACTAGCATACTTAGCACTAACACTCAACATATTAACACTCCTCACTCATACTCAGCATTAACACTAACACTCAACATAGTAACACTCCTCACTCATACTCAGCATTAACACTCAACATAATAACACTCCACACTGTTAACTCTCAACATAATGTTTAGTATGAGTGAGGAATGTAATTAACACTAACACTAAACATAATAACACTCCACACATACTTGAAATTAACACTAACACTCAACATAATAACAAATACACAAGTGAGTTTTGGGGATCGCTGTGGTTGTCAAAGGGGAGTGATCGTGTCGCATTATGCAACGGCCCTGCAGACGTCAGGAGTGGCACACACACACAGACACACGCTCGCACTCTCCTACGCCATGTTCATTGGTTTTGAAGGCTCTGAGCTACACTGAGAAGGTCTTAAGTGAACCAAAATACAGGGACATTCGTATATTTGTTATATTCATTATACCACAGGTAGCTAGACCTTCTGACAAAAACATCCCTAATATGTTACACTACACTGACCAAAAATATAAAGAAGCTCTGAGCTTTGGTTCCATGTTTCATGAAGAAAGAAGATGACAATTTCTTTATGCTAAAACAAAAGCGTACTTTGTTAACATTCTTAGCAATAGGAATCCATAGCTAAAGCACCGACTCATTTCCTTATATGGACTGTAACCTAGTGAAATCTTTGAAATTGCTCATATTTTTGTTAAGTAAAGCGAACAATGGGACAAAACCTCTAGCCGATCTGGGTTGTTACTAGAACACGAAATCCCTTCCTTCTCGGCTTGTGTTAGCGTCGCCTTGCGTTTTAGTTGCTGGGATAAAGTGTTCTTTCCCAAACCAATCCTCTCGAGTCGAGACGTCTGAAATACCCTGCTGTGAATACGCACAGAGCCTGAGCTGGGGCCCGGCGCTGACGGAACCCCCTGGGGCCCGGCCGGTTCCCTTGATCTGTATTTATAAAACATTTGCTCTTAAGCCGCTTTAAACCCGAAACACCCGCACTCACACACACCTGATGTCAGTGTGAGCAGGCTGGTCAGCGGAAAATATAAGAAAGCATTCACGGCGAAATATGAAAAAAAGTTCAAATGTTTAATGCCGATAACACGCAGACTGCTCATCAATGGCGTAAAAGTTTGCTTTAAAACTGAAAGAGAGACAGACTAACTAGAACATTTTCATTACAATAATCCTTGTCCAGTTACCATAAACATAAACATTCAATGAGTGTGTGTAGGGCTCAGCGGTTCTGTACTGGTTAGCTCTTGTTAGCGTATGACATACTTCCAGGAAGCCCATACAATCTATGAGTCTTTGAAGATGACGCTACATTTTTTATTTTAGAGGTAGATGGGCAGAATAATTTCTCTGTCGTCACACAAAGTGAATGCCAATCCAGTATGCTTCCAGACTGTACAGAGTACCACATGCCAGATTTTGGGCCGATTACATTCGGCTTTAGGATATTTGTATTTCTGTCTGCTACCGGCAAACACATATGGAATGTCTATGTTATCTTCCATCTTAGTCACAGGGATAAAACGTTCTTCTCAGACAGAAAAAAAGGTCTGAGTGTTTCCTTCCCCGCCTTCATGCACAGCACTGCACTGCAGTCGCCCCCACCCCCACCCCCACCTGGGGCAGGGAGGCTGGATCATGAGCAGGTCCTCTCCCACGAGGTCCCACCTAAGCCAGGTCATTCTCAGGATGCCTGCCTGAGCCAAGGAGCTCATCTGTTTTACTCATGTCGGCTCCCCCAGGGCGCTTAGGCCTCAGTCAATAACCTGCAGTCTGGGCTATATTACAGGGGAGCTCAGCAAGGACATTAGAAGGGACCCGCAATGGGTGTGTGTGTGTGTGTGTGTGTGTGTGTGTGTGTGTATAAAAGAGTAAGGAGAAAATTAAGTAAAGAGTGAAGAATGAGGTCAAAGAGAAATACACAATGTGTGTGTGTGTGTGTGTTTAACAGAAAGACTATGTGTAACAGAATAAGTGAAGAGAGTAGGACACTAGAGAACGAGAGAGAAAAGGCAAAAGACAGTGTGTGTGTGTGTGTGTGTGTGTGTGTGTGTGTGTTACCTGCAGCTCCAGGTATGAATCTCTCAGGGTAAAGGTCAGTCAGAAACAGGCTGTTGATCAGAGTGGATTTGCCCAAACCAGATTCGCCTAAACAACACAAACAAAACACATTTAGATGAAACAGTGTGTACATGTGTGTGTTCATCATTTCCAATGGCTGTACTCTGGGGGTGTATAAATATATTTGTGTGTGTGTGTGTGTGTGTGTGTGTATCTGTGGCTTACCTACGACCATAAGAGTGAACTCGAAACCTTTCTTCACTGATTTCCTGTGCACTTGATTGGGGAGGTTAGCAAAGCCCACATATCCTGCCGCCTCGGTGAACTATTACACACACACACCGCACACACACACACACACACACACACACACACACACACACACACACACACACACACACACACACGGGTACACACATGAACACACAGACACACACACACACACAAATTCAGTACAGACCCTGAGGCTTTATTCATATTGGACCTTAACAACAGTAGCACAACCCACATATCCATCGACTGAATACACCTCAATTAGTATGTACTCAGCCCACCGGCCCTGGAATCTGATCAATATGCTAACATACACACCCCTTCATTTCCGCAATGCAGAAATGGACAGAATCATCAAATTCAGTAAGTAAAATAGAAATCACAGTTAAATGTGGCATTGAACAGAATTTTGACGGGAAAGAAATACATTTGACAACTTTATAGGCAAAAATTTTGCCTGCAAGTGTGACACAGGCACGCCGAAGATATCAGAGAGGTGTACGCTCATAACTAAAGTGGCCTACTCGCTTGGTACACGTCTTATAACCAGAAACCTGAAGCTAATCTCCCATTTAATACATCTGGCATTTTTTCATTCTATAAAATGAATTTGAAAATGGCCGTTGTAGCCTTTGAGGTTATACTAGCATTGCTACCCTACACACCCAGCCCTATTGCAACATAAGTCCATCACCAAGACAGATTTCAAAAGTGTGTACAAGATGAATAGAATATGGATGCACTCGTCCTTCAGGTCAGTGTGTGTCTGAGATGGGTGGAGTCTCACCTTTCCCTTCTCTCCGGACTGAGACATGGCCACCGCTGAGTTCTGTAGTAAGACAGTAGGCACATACAAACATTATCAACTATATGCATCACTCACTCACCATCACAAACACACACACACACTCACCGTCACATCGCCTTTATTACAACGTTACAATGGTTCTCTTCAAGTGAACCCACTAGTGTAGAGAACAACAAGACAAAAACATAAGGTGCACACACACACAATCCCAAACAGACACACTCTCTCTCTCTCTCTCACACACACACTATCCCAAACAGACACTCTCTCTCTCTCTCTCTCACACACACACACACACTATCCCAAACAGACACTCTCTCTCTCTCACACACACACACACACACACTATCCCAAACAAATTACAATGATCTTTGTCTCTGTGAAACACAGAAATCACACACACACACACACACACACACACACTATCCCAAACAGACACTCACAGACACACCCGTTAATAATGAACAAAGACAGTCTGGTGAACATATTCTGAGGCCACACTGGTGTAAAGTAAGAGAAAAGTATGACTCCCCTCCAATGGAGCATCCTGAACTAACTACAGAGGGCATAACCAAAGAGGCACACAGACATTAAAGCAAAACTATTCAACTTCTTTTTTTGAAGCATGTTTTTATAGCCAACTAGTACTGGTATTATTTTCCAACTGGCCACCCAGGATATTCACTATGTAGTTCTACAGTCCCGGTCGGACCATCCCCCGGAAATGTAAGAAAGGTTTTCACAGCAGAACATCAGCAACTATATTGCCAAAATACACTAGTAAGCATGCCAACAAGCCTAATATCAGTGTTAAATGTGCTGGTGTGGGTGTTTGTAAGGTTTTTGCGTGCCGGTTAGGTAGGAAGAGGCAAATTGTTGCATACTGTTGCTTTAAGAAAACGTATGCAAGCGTCTAAACACGTTCTTTTTAAGTACTGAAAGAGCCGAAGCACAAAGCCATGCAGAAGGGTGTTTCGTTAATAGATGCAGAGATACACACCCATGGACCGGCCTGACAAAGTATCCTAGTTTTAACCTTCCCTTCCTGGCCAAGCAGTACAGTGACCTTTTGTTCATAAATTGGCGAAACAATACTGCCACCAATGATGAAGGGAACTTTTTCCCCAAGAATGCACAAAAGACAGACTGTTCAGTCATTGTAAAAACAACAAATCATGTAGCAAGCCAAGCTAGTTCATCATCACTAAGCTCACTACAACATGAAACACAGTTCAAGAACGCTAGCCAGTGAAAACCCTTTCCTCCCGCTAATTTTTCATTACTGGTGGTGTGTGTGTGTGTGTGTGTGTGTGTCTGTGTGTGTCTGTTACTGGAGGTGTACTCAGGGGCCAGTGTGAGGGGATGTGGGGCTATAATGATTTCTAGCTTAGCTGAACCCCACTTACCTGCACTGACTAGAACATGACACCTCCTCAAGTCTACTTTAGGGACGAAGCATCCGCTAGTATGTCTGTGTACATGGTAATGTCTGTCTGTGTGTGTAGGGAGGTCTCTCTCTCTCTCGCGCTCTCTCTCTGTGCAAAGGTGTGTGTGTGTGTGTGTGTGTGTGTGTGTGTGTGTGTGTGTGTGTGTTGTGTATGTTTGTGTCTAGGTGCTTTTGTCTGATATTTTTGTCTGGGTGTTTTTGGTCTACATGTACAGTGCCACTTGAAAGTATGTGAACCCCTTGAGCACTTAAGAGTTTTCTGTTGTTTTACCATGAATTTTCATTTTTTTCATCACCAATTTTCCATAGATGAAATGTCAGGTTTATGTTTATCATTCCCAAGGGACCCTTTTCCTAAGGATGTCTCAGTTGATTGGTTTGCTTAATTGACTAATTAAGCACCCAAATATGTTTCATCGAATCTGTTACCTGCTTGACTTTACCAATAAAGCTGGGGGTTCACTTACTTTCGAAAATAAACTAATTCCATGTTTCATGTAGTATAATGGCTACTCAAACAATTCCCTCGAAACAAGTACATGCAAATGATAAACATAAACCTGAAATTTCATCTATGGAAAATTGGTGATGAAAAAAAAATAAAAATCATGGTAAAACAACAGAAAACTATTAAGTGCTCAAGGGGTTCACATACTTTCAAGTGGCACTGTATGTGTGTGCCTACGTGTGTGTGTGTGTGCGTGTGTGTGTGTGTGTGTGTGCATGCGTATGTGTGTGTGTGTGTGTGTGTGTGTGTGTGTGTGTGTGTGTGTGTGTGTGTGTGTGCGTGCGTATGTTGGCATGTTTGTGTCTGAGTGTTTTTGTCTGCATGTGTGTGTGTGTGTGTGTGTGTGTGTGTGTGTGTGTGTGCGTACAGTACTTACAGTGGGTACATTCTGCTGAACTGGTGTACATTTCTAAGAAGTGTAGCGAGATGCGTGACTTCACACTACGTGCTGAGTGATGCTGTAATGACCTTTGCTAAACCGGACAGGTCATTAGCGATAAGCACAGTGTCTGGGTTTGTGTGTGTGTTTGTGTGCGTGTGTGTCTAGCTTCAGAACACACACATCTAAGAGGCAAAATGTTCAATCTGTGTTTCATCAGCTTCACTGAAGAACAATGCTGTTTATCACTGATTTTCCTGAAGGCTTTCCTATGAGTCTCACTCACACACACACACACACACACACACACACAGTGCAGAGGGTCAAACTGAGTCACCAGTCTCACACACGCATACAGCCAAGCGAGCACACACACACACACACACACACACACACACACTTACATCCGGAAGACCAGAGAACACCAGCTTTTACACACACTAACTCTAAAACACTCCCAAGAGTCAAAGAAAACACCAGAGGCCAGTTGCAATAGTGTAGATCTACAGCCGATACCGTACCCCCATCACATATAGAAATACTGTAACCATTCATGGAGAGCAGTGAGTGGCAGACTGATTAAACAGGTCCATTATAAGTCCAGTGATCGCCACAGTAATTAAAGAAAGCCCCCATGCCAGGCAAGAAAATCGGAAAAGTAGACTCAAACACCCACACTGACTCCTAGCCAACCACTTTTACACACAATCGCATTAGTAGACCCCGTCCAGTTCAGCCTTTTGGGCCAAACAAAAGGCCTGTGGAGTAATCCTACCCCCTCCACACTCAGAAACAATAGAATAGCTCAACCTGAGAAATGCTCATATCTGCCATAAGGGGTTTTAAACAGTGTTTGATTCTAATCCAAATTCCACTAGATGCTTTATACTGAGTGAATACCACGGTGACACATACACGGAGAGAGAGAGAGAGCAAGAGAGCAAGAGAGAGAGAGAGAGAGGTGTGTACTGTAAATCTTGCAGGCCTGCGGTAAATACTCGGGTGCAGGCTATACAGTGGGGTTAGTTGGGAGTTCTGGTACCCACTCTTCTTCGTGTTCTGTGTCCTCTTATGAATCGTATGCTTCCAAACAACTCAATCATCAGTGACAATGCAGTGGTAAGGCGGTTAGTACACCTACACTAATAGACAGAGCCAATGGCCAGATACGATTTAAATGGCATCCCTCCCTCTCTCTTAATTTATCTCTCTCTCTTTTATTTCGCTCTCTCCCTTTCATTTTCTCTTTCTGTCTCCCTTTCTTTCTGTCTCCCTTTACTCACACCCATCACAGCGAAGGGGGGAAGACTAAACACAAAGGACGGAATCACTTTCAGCCAGACTTACATGCACAAACACACACACACAAACACACACTTCTAATACCCTTAGAAACTCAGCTCTGATCAGGTGGCCAGGAAACCTCTGCTACACAGAGATGAGAATAGTTTAAAAAACACAACTACAAAGACAAACCCTACCACACACACTCAGCGGAATCTTTTTAAATAAACAAACATTATGTACAATAATGTATGCAGACACCAACAACTGTTCATGAACACACACATAGCTAGAGAGAAAGTAGGCACAGAGCATAGAGAACCTGTGATGAATTACGTTGTCACTGGGCTTTCACTTCCATAAGACAAACAGACACTCAGCACGCACACACACACACACACACACACATTGTCTCATTTACACCTTACACATGCACATACAGAACCATATATTTTCACAGCCTCGTACACACACTCAAGACTGATGGATGTTTTCTCAGTTGTTTTCACACACTCTTGATGGCAGTTTTGAGAGAGCAGGAAGTGCCTGAGGTCACATAGAGGTCACTTGTCTCCACTCTAGCATAGCTCATTCCCATTTTCTCTCCGTTCCTTCATACCCAACTTCCTTCACCCTCTTGTTTCCCTTCTTTCGGTTTCTCCACATCCCATAATCTTTAAAAGTACACTGTTCCACCTTTATTTTGTCCTTCTTTCTCTTATATTTCTCTAACCCTCTCAGTCAGTCCCTTACTCTTCTCAGACATTTGCTTCATTCTGCATTGTCTTTCCTCTTCTTCTCTGTCTCTTCCTCTTTGCTAGTTATGGTGGTAGGAGTGACACCAAATGTGCTTATTTATCCCAAACACGCGGTCAATTAATCTCAAGGCCTGTAGTCTAGGCAGGCATCAGCAGTCTTGTCTGCTTGCTCTGGCAGAACAGGAAGCCCGGAGCCCGGCAGCTAACGTCACCTTTGGGTGGCGTATCCCCACTGTAAAGTACCAAACTGCATGACCTGGAGATAACCTCTGGCCTCACCAAAGCATCTGACCAGCTATTGTAATCCTGACAAGCCCAGGCCCGATTGCATCTTAGAATGTTTCCGGAGAAACTGCTTATGCTTTTTTTCGATGCCATCTTTCTTTCTGTGGTGCAACTGGTGTGAGGCCAAAAGATACGTCTTACGAAGAATAGCATATGCCAAACCAGCTCTGAATGCTGCCATTACGCGACTATTGTCCCTCACACAAAAAAATCGATTCCAACTATTATGAAACAATACTTCAATTTGTTTTCTTCCTAAAGAGGTTAAAGCCCTTTGATTAGTCATTTAAGCATTGAAATCATCAGTCAATCTGGATAGTCGTGGAATTCCGTTGAGGGTCATCCATAACAGCTGTTTTAAAGGGAGTAACCCCGTCGAGCCTTCACTTCACAGTGTCTGTTGGCTCGGTATTTACTGTCATTTTAAAAGAGGCTATATAAATTAAGAATTTGGGCCTACGCTTTCTAGCTAAATGTATTTTGATCATATAAACAGATAACTTAAGAGTTCGATTTGCACTCCGGAGTTCAAACTTTTACATATGCCTATAACAGATGACATGCCTATAACAGCGAATGTTTGACGTCCATCTGCCAAAGCATCCCCGCCCTGATCGACAAAAAAAATAGTTCAGTTAGGGACGACACTGACCCAACTTTAGAAAAAGAATATAACAACAGCTTAAAAGCAAGAACATGGGTTTGGATTGTTCACTTGAAATCGTTGCCTAACTAAACATGTCAAAAGAGCAAGCTTTTTTCCGACACAAATGTAACTTTTCTGTGATACTTTTGTAATCTGCAACAGTGTCTCTGTCACAGTGAATAAGCATGTAACGGCAAGTTTTCAATTCTGACTCGGCAAAACTCTGTCGCAACTGTATGCTGATACAATGATAGCGTGATTCGTTTCTAGCTGTGTGGTCCTTACCTCTGCGTTATAAGCGATGTAACACAAAAGCTGAAGTTTTATCCTCACTTTCGTTCACCCCGCCGCCACAGGCCAATCCAGGGAATCCGGAAACTTGTCCAATGTATTCCGCCCTTATCCCACAATTCTAGTTTCTGCTGTCGGGCGGGGCGCTATGGAACCCACGGCCATTGTGGCTCTTGAAGAAGCTTCGCCACTGAACTGTTGGAAAGGTGATTTTGAGTCAAGATGGCGGCCTCGGCCAACAGTTTCAACATGTCTTCACTGCAGACAGGCATGTCTGCACACGCTTGAAATTCCTATTCCTATTCCTACAGCTCCAGTCAAAATAAAGTATTTGTTTTACCAAAATATGTTATGTATATATGTTTGCCCACACAGGATCCATTGGTCTTGAAATGATACCTGTTTGATAGCTTTCAACAGATACACATAGGCATCCTAATATTAAGTTTAAGCTATCACTCTCTCTCTCTCTCTCTCTCTCTCTCTCTCTCTCTCTCACACACACACCCAGTCACACACACAGGCAATAATGCATACTACCAATAACTAGAAACACGTAGTAAGTAACAGCACTACACACATATGCACAAGAATGCATACACAGCAATATGAAAACACACACACACACACAAGACTAGGCTACATTTGCGTGACATCCAGCGCATGCACTGGGAGTTAAGCTCGACATAAAGCACACTCATTCAAAATGGCTGATTTTGTAATTATTTTATCCATATCTTAATTAAAGAGATCATCTTATATTAAAGTGAACATTACTATACTAAAGTAGCAGCAACATGCAATGTTAATATCAGCCGACATAGATACATACAGCCGCGGAAAAAATTAAGAGACCACTTCAAAATTATCAGTTTCTCTGGTTTTACTATTTATTGGTATGAGTTAAAGTAAAATGTACATTTTAGTTTTATTCTATAACCTACTGGCAACATTCCTACCAAATTTCAAATAAAAATATTGTCATTTAGATCATGTATTTGCAGAAAAATGACAATTGGTCAAAATAGCAAAAAAGATGCAGTGTCTTCAGATCTCGAATAATGCAAAGAAAACAAGCTCATATTCATTTTTAAACTACACAATACTAATGCTTTAACTTAGGAAGAGTTCAGAAATCAATATTTGGTGGAATAACCTTGATTTAAAATCACAACTTTCATGTGTCTTGGCATGCTCTCCACCAGTCTTTCACATTGCCGTTGGGTGACTTTATGCTACTCCTGGCGCAAGAATTCAAGCAGCTCGGCTTCTTTTCATGGCTTGTGACCATCCATCTTTCTCTTGATCACATTTCAGAGTTTTTTTTTATGGGATTCAGGTCTTGAAATTGGGCTGGCCATGACAGGGTCCTGATCTGGTGATACTCCATCCACACCTTTACTGGCCTGGCTGTGTGGCATGGAGCATTGCCCTGCTTGAAAAAACACTTCTCAGAGTTGGGGAACATTGTCAGAGCAAAAGGAAGCAAGTTTTTCTTCCGGGACAACGTTGTACTTTGCCTGGCTGAGGTTTGTAAAAGACCATAAGGATTGAACCAAAGCGGACTGGAAGGTCTCCTAGTTCGTCTTCTCTGATGAGTCCAATTTTCAGCTTTGCCCAACACATGGTCGTCTGATGGTTAGACGGAGACCTGGAGAGGCCTACAAGCCACAGAGTCTTGCACCTACTGTGAAATTGGACTCATCAGAGAAGACGAACTAGGAGACCCTCCAGTCGGCTTTGGTTCAATCCTTATGGTCTTTTACAAACCTCAGCCAGGCAAAGTACAACGTTGTCCCGGAAGAAAAACTTGCTTCCTTTTGCTCTGACAATGTTCCCCAACTCTGAGAAGTGTTTTTTCCAGCAGGGCAATGGATGGAGTATCACCAGATCAGGACCCTGTCATGGCCAGCCCAATTTCGAGACCTGAATCCCATAAAAAAAACTCTGAAATGTGATCAAGAGGAAGATGGATGGTCACAAGCCATGAAAAGAAGCCGAGCTGCTTGAATTCTTGCGCCAGGAGTAGCATAAAGTCACCCAACGGCAATGTGAAAGACTGGTGGAGAGCATGCCAAGACACATGAAAGTTGTGATTTTAAATCAAGGTTATTCCACCAAATATTGATTTCTGAACTCTTCCTAAGTTAAAGCATTAGTATTGTGTAGTTTAAAAATGAATATGAGCTTGTTTTCTTTGCATTATTCGAGATCTGAAGACACTGCATCTTTTTTGCTATTTTGACCAATTGTCATTTTTCTGCAAATAAATGATCTAAATGACAATATTTTTATTTGAAATTTGGTAGGAATGTTGCCAGTAGGTTATAGAATAAAACTAAAATGTACATTTTACTTTAACACATACCAATAAATAGTAAAACCAGAGAAACTGATAATTTTGAAGTGGTCTCTTAATTTTTTCCGCGGCTGTATATAGAGGTCTCTCAATGCACTTACACAGAATACCAGCCAGAATACACGCGCATACAGTGAGATTCCAATGTATAATCTTCCTTCAAAAACACATCATAAAAGCACAGAGACAAATACAAGAATGCAAAAATTTCCATCTGAATCACTCTGCTTAGCCACTCTGGCCAGGACCCCGACTCTGAATAAGGGTGCACACCCGCACCCTCCGCAGGTGTACATTTCACACTCAAACACACCCAATATTACTGCATCTTAGCCCTGCACGTGCTCAAATGATGTATTATTATTTAAAATTCTACCTGTTAAAACATTTGTCTTTTATTCTTGTTTTTGCTGTTTTGTTGGTATGTTATGTGTTTTATGTCCTATGCACCAACCACCAAGATAATTTTCTGTATGTAAATATACTTGGCCATTAAGAGAATTCTGATTCTGATTCTTATTCTGATTCTGATTCTAATTAGACAAGACGGAACTCTGACGAAAACAAAAAAAAGTTGTTGATATAGTCTGTGTTTAAAAGTTTGGAGAGTGGTTTGGTTATATTTTGGTTACTCCCCCAATCCAAATGAGCCACTCATATTCTAAGTCGTTGTTGTCGATTCCCTGACTGACTCCTGTGTCTCGTTTGGTTCATGGACAGGATTCCATCCATGGCTATTAACGTCTGTTTGCAAAATGTATCGGGCAAAGATGTTCATAAAATCGTGTACTTATCTAGTTAAAGATATTTTATTGTGAGCGCGGACACTCTATGCGAAATAATGTTTGGCATATGTAGTTTCCGCAAAGACAGTTTTAACATATCGCCTCCCAATTTGAATCATTAAAGCTCTTTCCACGACACCGGGTCCTGACTAAATTAGATTCTAGATAATACTTGAATCATACAGATTACAACTGCTGCAGGCTTTTGTGGAACGGCTATCAACTCGATATCTTTGTATTCTAAACAGATATTTATTTACTGGTCGATGCTATACAGAATTGTGGATAAATTGTCCCTCACTTTGCGGACCGCTATTCACACGCGCGTGCACATACACACAATGTAACCCCCCTCGTATTATCCACTCGTCCAACTTTTCTGATTTCCCATTGGCGAAGGAAAAATGCGGGGAGGTCTGATTGGGTGAAAGTTTCCTCTCTGGCTTAAACACTTGTTGAGCACCCCCTCTCTTCAACACACTCGCTGGCAGACACGCAAACATATCTGTTGGACCATTATTTCTCTCCAGTTTGTTTCTCACGCAGTGTCGAGAGGGGCAGGAGTGCAGTAAAATCGTAGAACTGGAGTGATGTAGCTTCGGTCTCCATCCCTGTAATACAATTATACAACCTCAACTGAATGTAAAACGAATTAAATAGGTTTTGAACTTTTTTTCTGAAAACAAGACGAGAAAAAAACATCGGGATATTTCTCTCCAAATTACAAGACAACAGCTTTAAAAGGACTTAAAGATGGCCTCTGCCGGACTTGAGATTTTGGGCTTGGGGTTATGCGTGATCGGGAGTCTCCTTGAGATGGTGGCCTGCGGGCTGCCCATGTGGAAGGTGACGGCGTTCATTGAGGCCAACATCGTAGTGGCACAGACCATCTGGGACGGGCTGTGGATGTCGTGCGCGGTGCAGAGCACTGGACAGATGCAGTGCAAGATGCATGACTCCATGCTTGCGCTCGGCCACGACCTGCAAGCTGCCAGGGCTCTCACCGTTATTTCATCCGTGCTGAGCGTCATCGCGCTGATGGTGGTGATACCGGGCGCCCAGTGCACCAACTGCATCCGGACGGATAACGTAAAGGCGCGCATAGTGAATGTCGGAGGGATACTCTACATTGTGAGCGGTATTTTCGTGCTCGTACCCCTGTGTTGGATGGCCAATAACATAATCTCGGACTTCTACAACCCGCAGGTGCCTACGCCCAAGAAGCGCGAGATTGGCGCTGCGCTCTATATCGGATGGGCTGCCACAGCGCTCCTGCTTGTCGGCGGTTCCATACTTTGCTGTTCATGTCCATCCTCGGGAAACTCCGGATACTCTGTGCAGTACGCTCCCACGGCGAAACGGGCCACAGCAAACGGGGACTACGACAAAAGGAATTACGTTTAAGCTCCTGCTTCTCACTGGTCAGTATCAACTCAACTGATCCAATGGATAGCGCAATTTTTGTCTTTGTTGTTTTTGTTGATGCTGTTTGTTTTGTAAGAAAAAAGTTTTGCACCTACTTTTTTTCTCATTCAGAACTGAAACATGAGAAAACACTATCTTCTATGCTACTGCACACGGAAAAGTTAATAAATGGGCATATCGTCTGTCCACTGTCTCAGAAACATTTTACGCGTCATGGTTCTCTGAGGAATAAAGGACATAAAAACAGGCATTGGTTTATTTAGGTACCTTCACTTGCAAGTCCGACATTTTATATAGACTAGCTAGTTTTAAAGCCGATGTGATTCTAATGTTTACTTTTTAAATGTTTGTTTTCTATATTTTCTTTTCGGTTGACTGGTGAATTGTGTATAGTAGCCTATCTTTTTTCCAAAATGTATGGTGTTTTATTCTCAAAGGGCTCACCAGTGATTTGTTTTAATAATCCGCCGTCACACACAGGAGTGATGGAGATGTTACCGCCGATTTTTTTTTCTTCGGTAAATTAACGAACCTAAACCAAAGTGGTCCAGCCGAGTTGATAGGCCAACTTCCCCTTTGAGAGAAAAGTGTATAGTCAATTGATACGCATGACCTGTTAACACCGCAGCGCTGAAGTTGTTATTGTTCAACTGCTGATGAGCGCAGCTGCCGGCTGGATCACTCTTAGAGAAGGCCAACTTTAAAACGTTGTCACTCAGTTCTCCGGGGAAATGCTGTTTTTGTGCCATCCCAAAGCCTTTATTTTTCTAATTCTTAAGGATGTTTTATGCTTACTGTGATGCTTTAAATTGATCTCTGAATAAACATTTATTATGAAGACAATTTTGTTTTCGATTTGTTTCTGTTTGCATTTAAGGTTATTAATGGAGGGAAAACTGAACAGTCACAACATTAATACAATATCGAAATTTGTTATATATAACAAGATACTTCGAAATGCTCAAAGGCAGTAGAAGTCATCTGGCTCAATCTGGTGGAACCAAAGGATGCTCTGAGTGGTAGGCTACGTTGTTGTGTGTGAAGAGAACAACGATGCTCTCTGGATGCTATGCCGAACTTTGCTTTCTCCGGGGGGGAGTTCACCCCTTCTGAGGGGGGAAAGCTTTACGATAAACCACACAAATCCAGATGACAATAGCCTTTCACTGTAGACTACACAGCTCGCTACCCCCACCCCGCCTCAACCAACCTGTTCCGCTACAGACCCAAAAGAGGAGAGGTATAAACTACGCTTTAAGTTTTCTGATAATGCAAGTTTGGGACATTCATGGAAACCTATAAAACAGTGAAAAAAAATCTAAATATTTTCTGGATCTAAAATGCTACCCTTATTCAGCCCTAAAGTTAGGCTAGAATAATGTTGTACATGTCTTCACAACATGAAACTAAAGAGCAGCCGACGTCTCTTTCCACGGCTATCTACTTATTTTGTTCACATAGGACCGGTGCCAACAGTAGGCATGGTCTGCGTTTGGCTGGGATACAAAATCGCTGGTGCATTCAGTTCATGGCAAAGCGTGGCTTTTCTGTAAAACCGTTTATATTTAAGACGCTTAGTTGGTCATATGCCGACTCTCTGCTTGAAAATACTTCAGGCATACAGAGGTGCAGCAGACTCTGCTAATTCCCTGACATTATTTTCCAGTAAGAACTGGCCACCGCAGGGTTACTTTGTTAATCACCAGACCCTGCATTCCCATTCAAATGTTCAAAAATTCAAAAAGATTCCGGGAGCCCCGTGAAATGTTTGCCCTAGTCTCCTGTTCAGAGGTGTGAGCTACCTCTTGCCCCAGTTATTCCAAAGGAGCTTATACCTCACTAATGATGCCCGTGTTCATTCCCAGACAAGTGCACAGATCCAGGCACAATGCAGCTACATTCTCTACACCAGAAAAAAAGAGAAAGTGTCATTTCTATTCCTTTCCCATGTCAATAATTTATTGGGCTGCTGACAGCCTCTCTCCGCCCAACATGGCTAACTCCATTCAGGCTGTTTGGTTTGTCTGTGCAATAGCAGAGGCCAGGTCCTATCTCCCCAGACCAGACCAGGCCTTTCGAGTTTGCATTGTGTGATTGTTAGTTCCAGTCCTCATGCTGAGGCTGTGGGAGGGGGAGTGTGTGTGTGTGTGTGTGTGTGTGTGTGTGTGAGAGAGTGTGTGAGTGTGTGTGTACACAGTGAGGGAGGGGATGAAGGGGGGTGCTCATTCCAGAGGACATAGGCGAACAGGGGCCAGCCTCGACGTCATTAAAGAACCCTCGTCATGGCAACCTAAGAGAACCTGCAGTTGCCAGGCTACGGGGCCCCATAATGTGATCATATGGATGAAGACAATAAGAGGGCCCCGAACGCAGACATTCCAAGACGTGCGGCTGCACACACAAGCACACATACACACAAAGACACTTATAAATGCACACACACACATTAACACAAACAAACAAAAAACAAGTCACGCAAGCTGAAACAGTGGGTTGGCTACCACTATATCAAGTCAAAGCAGGGCACTGGGCAAGTGCATGAGTTTAAAATGACCAAAATGTGGCCCTAGCATCAGTGGCCAGTCCTCTGACTCCACGATGAGGACCTGTACCACTCTGTTTGATGTAAACTACACAACAACACAAGGGAAAAATTAGGGAGAGATCTAGAGTGCATACTTTAAATTAGGGAGAGATCTGGAGTACACACTTTATTCTGAGATATTCAGTCCTTAGTGTGGGAGCTTTTTTCTCAGATTCCACACAGACCCATGTGTCTTCAGACCCTGCAGAATAGTATTTCAGACTGGTATTGGATACATTTTCACTCCTTTTTCAATCAAATTGATCAGCAAATTCAGTATATTTATCTTACAACACAGTGAGTGATAATCTGTAGTAGTCTTTCAATGAAAGGAAAGTTAGTCAATCACAAGCACTGCCATTTCTTTAAACATTAAAATCAGATCTTCTAGAACAAGGAATTCAAAAGTTGAAATGGTCCTAAAACTGGAGCTTTTTTGTATTCTACAGCTCGAATTCTAGACAAACAATGGATACAATTAACTTTGTTTAGGATGATATAAACAAATTGATCGAATGATTATGGTTGTTTGTCTGCATTTTTTTTTGTATCAATTATTCGGGATATGTATAGTGTCAATGAACTGTCAGCAATGCTTGTTCACTGTCCTTAACATAAGCAGCTCAAACTGTTCATATTAAGCATAACATACATGCTATCATACTAAAATATGTACAGGCCATATTCACATAAGGCCTACCAAACACACACACATAGGCACACAGACACACACACACATACAAAACATCACTGACTGGTGTTGGGCTTGATTCTTCTGACGTGTGCAGTGACCTTTAACCTGTTGAGGTCAGCAGTCATTTCCCTCCTTGACTGACCATTGAGTGATGTCATCTCCTACCCAGCTGTCACCATTACAGCCTGACTGCAGTGACCCTGTGACCCTCTTCACACCCCGTGCTGTCACTCACAGAACCCCGGAAACCAGCATCACCATGGCGTCCAATCCAACACCCTGTGCAGGCACTGTGACTATGGTGCCATGTGTGTGTGTGTGTGTGTGTGTGTGTGTGTGTGTGTATGAGAGAGAGGGATCTTTCATAATGACACTTTCGTAAAGCATCCTTTGCACACAGTAAGAAAATAGTTCTAAAGCTTATCATCAGATCCTTAAAGGGTTCCGGTTTAAAACTCTCTAATGAAGGTCTGTCCATAGAACACAATTGGAAACCATTTTGCAAAAGGAAAGTTGTAGCAATTAAGGACCCCCACATACATAATGTGTCTCTGAAAGGAGAATGATCTATGCCGAACATCTACCCTTTGACAGCCCTCATTAACACTTGGTTCTGGAGGTTCTAGTTCCTTGTGTAACTACCCTGTAGTGAAAGGAGAGTGCAGGCACCAAACCTAGGTCTACGGGGTACCAAACTTCACCCTGACCACAAACAAACAACCGGTTGGTGTGGCAGTCAAAGTGCATACTTGACCGTAGAAACGCCACTCTGTCTCACTGCCCTCCCCTTCGGGAAGCGCGCCAATGCACTTATAATAATAATAATAATTCATTTTATTTTTAAAGCACTTTTCATTCAAAGGAATCTCAGAGTGCCTACATATTAGAAAATAACTATAATAATACAATAAAATTAAAAACAAATTTAAATATTAACATAAGCATAACAGAAAAGATTCAACACAAGGCCAGAAATGCCTTCCTGAATAAAAAAAGTCTTAAGTCCAGCTTTAAAGGAATCCAGCGTCTGCGTTGCCCTTAGGTGGTCAGGGAGGCTGTTCCATAAATGTGGCGCTGCCGAGCAAAAGGCCCGGTCGTCCATGGTGCGACGCTTGGTTTTGGGGACGCGGAGGAGCGAGCTGTTTGAAGACCTGAGGGTGCAGGTGGAGGTTTGGGGAGTAATTAATTCTTGCAGGTAGGGAGGTGCATGTCCATTTATGCATTTATGGGTGATTATAAGGACTTTGTAGTCTATCCGGAAAGAGACAGGGAGCCAGTGTAGTGAGTGTAATATTGGTGTTATGTGCTCATATTTCCGGACCTTCATCAGAATCCTGGCAGCGCTGTTTTGGATGTATGTGTGCACTTGATACACACGTCGTGGTCCCTCACGCTTCCTCCAACCGTACTTCTCCCATCCCAGGTTGTGTAACACAATGGTGCCTCACCCATCTCTGGGGTACCTCACACAGGGGTCAGCCTTACCTGGGGGTCCCTCATACAGTTCACACACTGGGCACACCTCCTTTGGCCTCACAGCAAGCCATCCCGCCACTGACACCCAGATGTTAAAGAGCTGTGTGTTGAAGGTATAGGCTAGGTTAGGCACATGAAGGCAGCAGGAAGACAAAAACTGAGTGGCTTGTAAATAAATCACCCACCACCAACGGGGGTTGAAGTTTTCAGTGCAAAACAAAGGGGTAAATAAAAATGTAAAAAAATAAGCAAAAGGCCAAATAAAACAAACAGAAAAATATGTACAAATCAGCTGAATATGCACAGTCACTACGACATATTGAGACAGAGCTCTCTTTAAATAACACACACGCTACAATACACCTCACACATCTGAGACAACTTACTGAGGTAGCTATACCCACCCCTACAGGTAGCTTTACTCACCCCTACAGGTAGCTATACCCACACATAATTGGAACATTCCATTTCAGGCACACACAGGAGTGATATCTCATAAAAGGTGAAAACACAAAGTAAAAAGTTAGCGATAATAGTCTTCATGATATCAGGCCTTCAAAAGAAAATCACCATAGCAGTTCCATACCACATCCATTAGTAGTAATAGCTAATCATAACAAACATGATGATGACATCCTAAACAGACATTATTTTTCAAATCCATTCTAACATCTACACAATTTTCATCCGCAATTTCATTCACAATAACACAAGGCTACAACAACTACAAATTAATGGAGTGAGTGATTTGTTTGGCGCAGTTTCAGCAATATGTGTAACCCAGCCCTGTTAAGAATGCTAAATGGACAAGGAGAAAAACTCATCTTTAAGGTGGTTAGCGTGCAAAGACAGCCATTAGGGCGAATTGAGGACGCGCTTATGAGCCACAGCCTCACACCCACACGACCAACGATGCCTTGGTCACGGGATATCGTACTTGAGGAGGGTGTGACAGGTCGGTCCCCTGGTCCACTAGGCCATGAGAAGAGGTGCTGGAGTCCCGTGAGCCCATTCACATTCCTGTGTGGGAGGGAGATCAAATAAGGAGCAGGGCAGTACTTTACTACTGACTCACACAGTAACTTCAGCCCTCTGTGTGTGTGTGTGTGTGTGTGTGTGTGTGTGTGTGTGTGTGTGTGTGTGTGTGTGTGTGTGTGTGTGTGTGTGTGTGTGTGTGTGAGAGAGAGAGAGTGTGTGTGTGTGTGTGTGTGTGTGTGTGTGTGTGTGTGTGTGTGAGAGAGAGAGAGAGAGTGTGTGTGTGTGTGTGTGTGTGTGTGTGTGTGTGTGTATGTGTGTGTGAGAGAGTGTGAGTGTGAGTGTGAGTGTGAGTGTGAGTGTGAGTGTGAGTGTGAGTGTGAGTGTGAGTGTGAGTGTGTGTGTGTCCGAGAGAGTGTGTGTGTTTGTTAGTGTGACTATTTGTGTTTGTGTGTGTGTGTGTGTGTGTGTGTGTGTGTTTGCCAAAGCCCAGTAGAGTAGTCATACTTCCTGTGTTGAGGTCTGCAGGACAGGAACCAGGAAGGAACTCAAGAGGGAGAGGCTGACCACTATAGTGTGTGTGTGTGTGTGTGTGTGTGTGTGTATGCGTGTGTGTGTGTGTGTGTGTGTGTGTGTGTGTATGCGTGTGTGTGTGTGTGTGTGTGTATGCGTGTGTGTGTGTGTGTGTATGCGTGTGTGTGTGTATATGTGTGTGTACGTATGTATGTGTGTGTGTGTGTGTGTGTGTGTTTGTGTGTGTATGTGTGTGTGTGTGTGTGTGTGTGTGTGTGTGTCTCCACAGTTAATTTCTCTGCATGTTTATTCTGTTCACACACACACACACACACATGCAGAGGAAATATGGACACATGAGAGGAATAAAGCAGGACTTTCAGACTGGCCACACTGATTTCATGGAGCACAATAGCTGAAAGAAAGAAACATGATTTGGTGACTCAGGCTAGCTCGTGGGAGAAATGTCAAAATAATTTGGTTGTTCGATGTCTCCTAGTGTTCTTTTGTTTAGTTTTGTCTTGTTTTACTGCTTATGCTACTGTAACATAGCTACAAGCCAAATTTCCCCTCTTGGGGACAAGAGTTTGAATTGAGCCCCATGGACATGAGGTCGCTGGAGTTTAGTCACAGGAATGCCAGATTTGGAGTACAATCCTATCACATGCCTGGTAGCGAGTCCCCATCACACACTCTTTGTGTGGAGAGTGCAATGGCATTCTTCCAGCCGAGCCGGAGATCAGCAGACCCCGGCGCTCCTCAGTGGGTCCTCACCTGCACAGGAAATTTGATGTAGTTGACCAGATGAAGAATTTCTGCTTAACCTCCCCGCCTGCTCTGTCTCTGTGGTTACTCTGCGTGCACCGGCGTAAACAATGGTTTCACATGTGACTGAGGTGACTAGTGTGTTGTAGCTGTAGGTCTCCACATACAATGGCTGCGAAAGAGAACTTCCTTGAAGCAGTCTCACACTCGCCCGAGAGAAGATGGTCCGGGGGGAGGTGTGAGCCAACTAAAGGATGATTGACAGGCTGCTGCTGAGTGGAGGGCTGGGAAACACGCAGATTCAGGAATGTCTGAGAAGGTTCTAGAAGCATTTCTGATTTTGCACGCTCGTCAGCGCTGGTGGAAACTGTTGGTGGGGGGTGACATTATCACACATCAAGGCAGGGATGACCACCATACAGCTTCCAATAGAGACATGTTAAACCCACAGAAGAAAAGCCATTTTCTAGTCAAACATGTCAAATTTGAATGCTTTTTATTCTTTCTTGCCATAATTTTTCTTACAAATGATAATGAATGTTATGAAAGATCAGACATGAGGCAAACACCAGCCATTGATCCATACTCTGCACATATGTTCACATCGGTTGTTTGTGAGTGTGTGTGTGTGTGTGTGTGTGTGCGTGCATGTGTGCGTGTGTGTATGTGTGCGCACGTGTGTATGTGCGTGCACGAGTGTGTCTGTTTGCTACTGTTTGTTTTGGGTAGAAAACCACGAGGTTCTATCTGTCCAGCCACATTACCAACATCACAATGATCTATGTCTCTGTGAAGCACGCACGCACACACACACACACACACACACACACACACACACACACACACACACACACACACACACACACACACACACAGCTCAGGCTTCTGAAGGATGTAATTGGTCTTCACTGCAGGCTACCAGCTCATGTGAGACGCCCCAACTGCACACATACTCTCTCTACCAGTCTTTCTCTTTCTCTCTCTACCCGTCTCTCTTTCCTTCTCTCTCTCTGCCAATCTTTCTCTTTCTCTCTCACACACAAAGTTTTAAAGTTTTATACTTTGTGTGTGTGAGAGAGAAAGAGAGACATTCCAAACTCCTACAGTGGTACAGCTACTTGTTCTTGTCAGATCCAGCACACACACTCAAACAAAGACAGAGACAGAGACAAAGACAAAGACAAAGGGAAGGCAGGTGGTCTAAGACTTCTGTGGGTCTTTTAGCTTTTCTGCTCCTTAATGGAAGAATGAGAGGCAGTGTGTCTGTCATGTGTACAGACAAAGACTGCATGTGCATGTCTGTTTAAGTGTGTGTAGATGGAGGAGCAAATGGACTCCAGAGGATGATTGAGGATCATGAGGTTTCCTTACACACACCCCAAAGAGCGGTTTTGTGTATTTAGAGGAAGGGACATTGAGTTAGAGAGTACCTCTGTGGTTGCACATCTTGCGTGACTGCATATCAATCTTCAATGCTGACATTTGGTCTCCTATGAAACCAGCAGAGAAGGGTATGCAATCAATAAATAAAGATTATTAGTACGTTTTTTACTTATCAATCATACTTACACATCTTACATAATATTGTTGTGTACTCAACTCACATTAGCAGGATTATTGAGTGTAGCATAGCATTAGCATCTTCCCATCTAGTTGCTTACATGGTGGTATAGCCAGGTGTGGCTCAATTCACATCGATGAAATGCTGCGGCACCACAAAGTGTTAAGGGTGGTATAGTCATGAGGTTGCATTTCACTGTGGTTGAAGATTGGTACATTAACTTAATGGCCTAAAAATATTGTGACACACACACACACACACACACACACAGAAAGAGACAGAGAGAATACACAGGAAAACATAGGTTTGTTAAGAAACCACACACACACACACACACTCATCTAGAAAGATTGAGAAAGAGAGGGAGAAGGGGGGCTGTGTTGTCATTATTTAAAAAAAAAAAAATCTGTTTTCAACTTAACGTACATTTTTTTTGCAAAAACTTAATTTTCACTTACTTATGACAGTTTTTTGAAAAGAGGCACTTGATTGGCATCTATCAGATGAGTATCTGGTCTTTTCTGATTAACAGCGGTGAAACAGTTGGAGACAGTGGCTAAGGCGCTATGGACACTGGACACATTCACCTACCTCTAACTTGACATGGCATACGAAAAGATCCCAATACGTACAGGTCATGCCACCGAAAAACAGAGAAGAAGATACATGATGCAGGGGTACGTCATGGTTGAAAAACATCAATGTGACACATACTGTATGTACATACAAAACAAACGTGTTGTCAGACCAGAGGAACATCCTCTGTCCCAAAGAGAATAGAGCTCTGACTCAACACAACAAACACAGTATTTCTGACCCATTGCCTCAGTCCCTCAACTCATGACTGCAGCAAACCGCTACAAACAACTAACCACAGCCGTAACATCAAAACAAGTCCACTGAACAATGGCAATGTCATGTGGTCAACAACAAAACAAATTCAAACAAGCCATTTCTGTGTCTTCAGTGAGGCTGCAAACGTACATGTTCATTTTGAACAGGAAAATTGGGAAATGTCTGAAATGTAATGTTCGTTGAATTCTTCCGAGGGAGATGACAACCACAGCACCCAAACAGGATCCAAACGTGTAGGCCGAGGTGGGCCATATCTTGTGGAGAATACAAGCATGGTCTGGAGGTGTGAGGTCACTTTTCTTTCTAAGCCTTTTGAGGATAACCTTGTGGCCAAACCCTGAAGAGTTGGAGCTGGTGATGATTGTTTTCTGAATATAGAAAAGTCAGCCATATCTCATAATAACAGCTCTGGGGGGGAAATCATAGGGTTTGGCCACCTTGTTTTGGGGCTGAGAGAAGACTCATAACAGGGCCTCAACCTAATCTCTCTCTCTCTCTCTCTCTCTCTCTCTGTCTGTCTCTGTCTCTGTCTCTCTCTCTCTCTCAAACACTGACACACACACACACACACACACACACACACACAGACACACACACACACAGACACACACACACACACACACACACACACACACACACACACACACACAGACACACACACACACAGACACACACACACACACACACACACACACACAGACACACACACACACACACACACACACACACACACACAGACACACACACACACACAGACACACACACACACACACAGCCCAAATTGTTAATTCGGTATCTATTCGGTACAATGTATTCAGCCCACTGTACATACACTCGTACACACACACACGCATACACACACACACACACACACACACACACACACACACACACACACACACACACACACCGCCCCACTCCAGCATGTGTGAGTGGATGAGCCGATGGACCAGAGCCCAAACATCACACCTCTTTTGTCCTCGACCATCCAGCGCAGCTAATCTCTCTCTCACACACACACACACACACACACACACACACACACCGCACAGTGCTCAAGAACAAACAGAAGCAGGAAATAGAGGGAAGAGAATAGGAGCAACAGAAAGAAAGAAAGAAAAAAGAAAAGAAAGCGAGAAAGAGTAGAAAAGAGAAGAGAAGAGAAGAGAAGGAGCAGGAGAGAGGTGACAGAGAGGAGGGGGGATGGAGGCTTCGGCTCCACTGGTGGCCTCTATGGTGCGTCCCACTGCTCCAGAGCTTACCCAGCAGGCCCTTTGATTCGGCGCCTCGTTATGTACCACGAGTTTAAGCTGACACACAAAAGAACACCCTTTGAAATAGCATGTTCCACTGACGATGTTTAATTAAACTCTGTGTTCATTGATTTGAAATATACTTTGTTGTCATTTTCAGCAGTGTTCGTGTGTTTTAAACTAAAGCAGTGAATACTTTTTTGTTTTATGTCTAGAATCTTCTAGTACACTCTGAAGGTGATTCCCAATTGTGAGTGATTTTACCTGGTATCAACGCACTTAAACGTCGCATGCTGATTTGAACCAGTCCATTCACCAGGGCATAGAGCCACAACAATGACAACATCATTATGAGCAAGTACGAAACACTCACAGCAGACAAACACAGGAAGGAGAGAGATTGAGAAAGTGGGAGAGATGAGGGATGGGGAGAGAGATATAAAGAATGAGAGAAAGAGAGAAATAGAGAGAGGGAACAAATGAGAGAAAGAGAAAAATAGAGAGGGGGATAAAGATTGAGAGAGAAAGAGAGAAAACGAGAGAGACTCTGACTCACATCTTCTCCCCATGACTCCACTCCCTCTCTCACTCCCTCTCTCCCTCTCTCTCTCTCTCTCTCTCTCTCTCAACATGTGTCCAGCGGTGCCATGGCAACAGGTCACATTCCACAGGAGCATTTTAGCAGAAACGTTGTGTATGTGTGTGAGTGTAATGAGTGAGTCATGTGTGTGTAAGTGTGTGTGAGGGGTCAGTGATGTGCATGTGTGTATGTTTTACATCTTCGGTGGGCAGCCAGCAGGTGTATGAGTGTGTCCCTCTGTGAGTGTGTGTGTTGGTGTGTATGATGTGTGAGTGATTATGAGTGCAAATGTAATGGATGATGGATGTGTGTGCGTGACTGTGTGTGTGTGTGTGTGTGTGTGTGTGTGTGTGTGTGTGTGTGTGTGTGTGTGTGTGTGTGTGTGTGTGTGTGACTCATGCTGAACAGAATGAAGAGGTGGGTCCTCAAAGCCCCCACCAACCCACCCTTCATTACAACTAACCTCTGCTTCCTGTGAAAGGATACACGACGACAACATCAACACACTTAACTGGGAGCTGTGCTTCAATCAGTCACTACTGCTACTGGAATTCACACGTTGATCGTTGTGAATGAATTATGACAAGTCTTCATTCAAGACACACTTACACATGCACACACATTCAAACTCAGAGAGAGAAAGAAAGAGAGAGAGAGAGAGAGAGAGAGAGAGAGAGAGAGAGAGAGAGAAGGGGAGATTTGGGCTAACTGGTCTCCTCCCAAGGGTCTGAGTTTACTTTACCACACATTACTGTCAGAGTTAGATAGAGATAACAAACACAAGCACGCCCGCACACACTCACACACACACGCACGCACGCACACACACACGTGTACACAGAGAGAGAGAGAGAGATAAAGATAGAGAGAGAGAGATAAAGATAGAGAGAGAGAGAGAGAGAAAGAGAGAGAAAGAGAGAGAGAGAGAGAGAGCAGGAATGAAAGATGCTGGGGGAGATGAGGAAAGGCGAGGGGCGGACAGGGATTTACGTTTCCTTTATTCCAAAATAAAGGAGGATAGCATAGTAGACAGACAGCTCCTCAACGCATACTTTAAAAGAGTGAAAACCAGAGAAAAGAATAATGGAGGGAGACACACACACACACACACTGACACACACACATAGGGGGGAGATAGTGCCATGGAGTATGAGTCAAAATTAAATGAACAGATGAACAATGAAAAGGTTCTGAGAGAGAAAGAAAAGAAGACAAAAATACTGACTCACCCAAAACACTTACTCAGACAGACACACACACACACACCAAACACTTACTCTCACACACACACACAAACACACACACACACACCAAACACTTACTCAGACACTCAGACACACACACCAAACACTTACTCAGACACACACACACACACACACCAAACACTTACTCTCACACACACACAAACACACACACACACACACCAAACACTTACTCAGACACTCAGACACACACACCAAACACTTACTCAGACACACACACACACACACCAAACACTTACTCTCACACACACACAAACACACACACACACACACACTAAACACTTACTCAGACACACACACACAGACACACACACAGACACACACACACCAAACAGCAGGTCTGTGTTGGAAGCCAAAGAGGTAGAGAGGGGAGACAGTAAGAAGCCCTTCGGGCAGATGGATGGTGACATGATTTGGCCCTCTGCTCAATTAGGTAATCACTACTCTGCAGCATAAACATATCCACCCAGCAATTGGCAAGGACATGTCTCCCTCCCTGTGTGTGTGTGTGTGTTCGTGAGTGTGTTTATTATAAAGAGAGATGTTTGAATCCATATTGAGAATGTTTGCCTGTTTGTGTCTGCTTGAGTGTGTGTGTATGTGTAAATGTAATGAAGAGAAACTTCTAATCCACATATCAAGTACCCCTCCAACAAACATATACATGGAGACATTCACGCATTTACACAAACTAGCACACATACACGCACTAACACACATACACGCACTAACACACATACACGCACTAACACACATACACGCACTAACACACATACACGCACTAACACACATACACATACCCGTCCACCCACGCATCACAGGTTGTCCGGCACGTTTCAGCGCTTAAGGGTTGGAAGTTAATATGGCAGCTCCCTTCCTGAACACCAACACTATAAACACACACACACACACACATCTCATCTCCAGGAAGCCTGGTGCATTCTGCGAGATGAAGGCCAAAGATAAACGTCTTTCACCTTTACCCTCTATAAATGCAAAGACAAGCATATCTGCTTTATTAATCAGAACCTGCTCAGTATACACAACTGTTTCTACAGAAACACACACACACACACACTTTATTATAGATAAGGTTGCACAGAACTCTGCAACATTAACCCCTTATGTCTCAGTATGTACAGCATCTCTGTGCGCACAATGGAGAGTGAATGGAAACACTGCCATGTAAAGGATTACATTAGGTAAGTGCACTGTACAGTAAACCTATAGTTTAAGTATTTTGCAGGCGTCCAAAGTAAGGACAACAGTGATTAAACCTCATACAGACTTCTCACTGTTATGTTAAAAGTGTCATAAATCTGAGCACCAAGGCTCTCAAACACAATAACATACAACAGCGCTGAACTTTCACAGTGTCCAAACGTCCAGCTATGCATCATACTGAAGGTGTTCTGGTCCCAAATGAATGGTTCTTGGCTCAAGGAACGGGAGTTTACTACAGTGGCTATTTGCTCTCATGTCAAGCACTTTATAGCTATATATTTAGCCCTCGCTTCAAACTGAAGCAGCCAACAGAAGAGGCAACCAGATGGCAGTTGGCTCAAGAATGTTCTGGAATGCTCCTGAATCTGTGCCAGGACAGGGCTAGCTGGGAGTGGGCCTGGGAGTCAAGCCCATGCTTTTGGCATTACGGATATTAAAGCCAAACTATAGGAAAACGGCCCATTACAAAGCTGGTGTATATCTTTAAAAGAAGAACAGTGACTCAACAACTGAAGACCTGAACTGTACCTGATTTGGAAGGATCTGGAATGGTTTGGTATCTGTGTCTACATCTGTGGATGAGGACATGGCAACACAAAGGAACCTTAGATCTACAAATGCCAATATGTTAGCTGTACCCAAAGTACTCCACAAGCAAAGCAGAGAAGCATAATAATTATGCACCAAAGCTATGGAACACCCTACCTTTGTACGTGAAGCAGGCAAGCTCAGTGGGTATCTTTAAAAAACACCTGAAAACATTTTTATATATGAGAGCATTTAGCAAGACCTGATTGTGTTTATCTTTTAAATCCTTTTATATTTATTTTTTATCTATTAAAAAAAAAAAAAAAAAATCCTTTTAATCTTTTTCATTTCTATTAATCTGTTTTTGTCCTTTTAATCTTTTAGATTATTTTATATCTCTTATATCTTTTATTATTTGTATCTTTTATTGTGTGATGTGCCCCTGATTGTATTAGATGTTTTAAATCTTTATCTACATATTTGAAATGTGTGAAATGTTACTGCTTGTGTTGGATTCTTTTATTTTGTGAATGCTCCTGATTGTGTCTATGTAAAGCACTTTGAGCTGCATTTTTTTGTATGAAAGGTGCTATACAAATAAAGCTTTATTATTATTATTATTATTATGGCAGATCTCTCTTGCTTGAGGGGGTCTACTTTAGCCAGCCGGGCAACAGTAAATCTGCCCCTCAAGAAAATGAAAAGGTGCTACATCTATACATGGCGGAGGAGTGAGTTGTGTGACCCAAGTAGTTATCTGGGGTAGAACCACACCTGAACTGCTATGGACCTGTGCTAGACCTGCTCAAGGCTGAGCTCCTATGCAATGTTTATTCTGCCTGTCCAAAATGGAGAACTAGATATAGTTAGTGTTCTGAAAGCAGACCTCTACCAAGGCCAAAAGGCCCTCTCTCGCAATGTTAAAGAAAGATTCTGGATCTACCCCTTAATTGGATCCCGTCCTAAACGAAACAATGAAAACATAACCTCCTCTTCTATTCTATATCCTTCTTGGAAGAAGCAAAAACGGAGTACTACAGCATTGGTGTTCTGATGCTGTACCCAGTAGAGATGTGGTGGACAGAACAGATCACATCAGTGCAGTGTTGATGGTTAGCAGTCTTAGTGCATTGAAGATGCATCTAGTGTGGAAGACCCTGCCACTCTTCTAGTCACCCTGTATGCTTTCTAAACACTCTGAAGAAGCATAATGGAGTTTTTTTCCTAAAACAGGCACGCTGACTAAAAGCCAACACGCTTGCTTGCCTTGTTAACACCAGCAGCAGAAGGCATTGACAAGAGCTTGCTACCTTAAAGCCGACTGGGCCATTTTAGCGAAATTGTTGTGTTGCTGTAAAAGATTTTCGCAGGGTTTTGTGGATGGCCCACAAACCTATATAGTAAATAGATTAGGCAGCTGGTGGGAGAGACAGTTGTTTTTAAATCTCCTTCACATGACTGCACCAGCAAACTGAATTTGAGGTTTTAAAAACTAGCCACTGACAAAACTGACTTTAAACAGTACAAATTGACATAGCCGGGTAAATATTGAGCTTTAATTAGGTAGTTTAAAATGAGTTAACATACACAACATAGCAATTTACAGCAGACAACATTAAAAGGGCACAATCACACACACACACACATATATTGACTTCATAAAACCTATACAGTATAAACAAGACGTGTGGATCCGTTTGTCATCATTCAGAGTTTTTTTTACTCACTCTCACACCAAGACAGACAGAGAGAGAGAGACAGAGACACAGAGACACACACACACACACACACACACACACACACACACGGTTTCTGAGAGGTACCCCGACTGAAGGGGCTGTAATGGTATTTGGCAGCAAAGTGAGTTTGAACATGGAAAATCTAACATTTGCACAAGGGGTGCAAGATTCCTCTGTGGGACTGACTGTGTGTGTTTTTGGGTACTGACTACGTCTGTATGTGTGTGCGCATGTGTGTTTGTGTGTGTACGTACGTACATACGTGTGTGTGTGTGTGTGTGTGTGTGTGTGAGTGAGAGAGAGAGAGAGTATGGAGGAGTTTTTCTAAATGTTTTGGCTCCACTCTGATCTGACCTGGTATCAGTTCCCATCTGCAGCATGCACCTGGCATTTCTGACCCAGGGTGAAGATGCATTAGGATGCCTCACTACACATAGCGCACACACACACACACACACACTCTCTCTCTCTCTCTCTCTCTCCCTCTTTCTCTCTCCTCCACTGGCAGGTTTCCCAGCTTGTCTCGTCTTTGAGTGCTTAGGATAACAGAGTGATGAGAGCATCCAGAAACTTCCCTCTGTCCTCCATCTTCAGCTCAATAACTACAAAGAGAAAGAGAGACAGAGAGAGAGAGAGAGAGAGAGAGAGAGAGAGAGAGAGAGCGAGAGCGAGAGAGAGAGAATAGACATGGAGGGGGATAGAAAAAAAAGAGTGAGACAGAGAGAGAAGGAAATAAATAAACAAATGTGCAGGGGAGGGAGAGGCAGAGTAGGTATGTGTGTGCAAGCACGTATGAGTGGCAAAAGGGTGAACTTGCTGAAAGTTCTGGAAAGGCATCTGACACCAAACTGAGTCTTAAGGTGTGAAACTTCTCATGTTTGCATGTGAACCAAGTGTGTGTGTGTGTGCCAGAATGTGTGTCTGAGACCAGGTGTACACAGGAGTGTGGAAGAGAAAGTGAACGCACGACAGAAACATTTCCAGCTATGGTGTTGTAAATAATTGTATAAATGGGCAATGCCTTTACTGCCTTGTAAAAATATTGAACAGTTAGAATCAACTTAATAACACGCACTTCGGACATGTAAGCACTTGTAAGGCTGTACTATGCGTCTCTGTGTGTATGATTGACAGGAAAACATCACAGTTACCCAGGGCTCGAGCTGCCCCCTAGTGTTAAAAACATAATACTACAAGAGAAAAATCAAAGTCTACGTATGCTGGTGTGAATGCGTGTGTTTGCGAAGACTCACCGGATGTATCAAAGTGATCATGCAATGTTCTAGAGTTTGTGCTCTCTGCAGCCTTCTCGAAGGCCCTACCAAAGAAACTGGAAAGAGAGAGAGGGAAGCTGTGAGTATTATTTTTGAAATACTATGAAATATCTACTTAAATATACACAAAGGCTCATGCTTACTTACACACACAACCAGACACACTTACTTTTTCTTGTCAGAGGAGTTCGACTCTGGTGGGATCCCCAACATCATGACTGTGCCTTTCTCCACATCCAATGGCGCAGCCATCACCAACGGCAGAACCTTACACCGCTTATTTCTGGTCTAACACATACACACACACAAAACACACACAAATCACTGAGCAGTTGCTAGTGTGTACACATAGGTCCTTAAACATGTGTGTGTGTGTGTGCGCACATTAGAGGATGGATACTCGACCTGAGCCCGTCGGAACCCGTCGGACCCTGTCGGGCCGATTCGGACAAATATTTCGAAATTATAATTGGGCTCGAACACATCAGTGCGATAATGCATTGAAGTTTGTTTTTGAGAAAAAAATTAAAATCACATTTAGGTCCTACATTTTAAGATAACAGCCTTCTTCCCGTGGCGGGGATTTATTTATGTCCGTGACTATGTCCGTGACTATGTCCGTGACTATGTCCGTGACTATGTCCGCGATTACAGGTGGCAAAATGGCACCATGGAGGAAGTTAAAGAGAAACTCATCTGGAGAGTTTAAAATGATACTAAACGAAGGGAAATCTACTGTATGGAGATATTTCTGCTAAGTAGTCGATGCAGATTCTAATAAGACTGTTGGATATGTCCATTGTAAGAAGCGTGAAGTTTTAATGAAATATGATTGATGCAATCCTCGTTCTCCACAACAACATGGATTAAAATTGTTGGATGTAGAAAGTTTTATAACGAACGTCGGCGTGCAAAAAGATCTTCAATGGTAAGACTTGTCTGTTGTGCCTCCTGTGGTGTAGCATAAAACTTGAGTTTTATTAAGTGTGTGTAATGTGTAGGCATTCCGTTTGTTAACCTTTCCTGCTGTCTGTCTCTGACCGTAGTTGGAGATTGCAGGGGAGCAAAATGCTCCAGGGCCGAAGTAGATGTTTTTAACTTCGGGGTTAATTCCCTTTCCTTTCCGTCTGCTGCTGGTTAGTAAATAAATGCCCACAGTATTCTTTCTGAAGATTTATTCTTCACACACTGGTTACAGCACATGCATAGTTTTGATGTAGCGACAAAAATGTATCACCGTTCTCCCTCCCTGTACGTGCTCCTCTTAAAGGAGCCGCACTATTTTACAACACGTTCTTGCAATGTCAATCATTTAATTAATTATGCTTATTGGCCTTCTTGTGCATGCTCGTGCGTTCAACAGCGCTTGTTTGTGTGAGCATTTATCTGTTGATCAGTTGAATAAAGCCAGGCTATTCATAAAAAACGTACGTAAATGTGGCATTAGTATGAATAGTTGAGAAATTGATTCTGTCGGGCTCCGGGGCTCGGTTGGGATTCTGAAAAAAATATTTTCATAGCTGGCGGACTGGGTCCGGGCTCGGTTACTACTCTGTCGGACCGGGCCGGACTCGGACTGAAAAATTCGGCCCGATCCATGCTCGTCTAGTGCACAAAAATGAAATCATCCTAAAATGAGTCTCTAAATGAGGCCTAGGCAACAAGTTGTCACTGTCAGTGTGAGGTGCAGCTCACACACCCATCTGCAGAATAG